>NC_090933.1:376468266-376772698 GCF_040938575.1 Ambystoma mexicanum
GGTTTTCGGGACAATTGCAAGCTTTGCACATAGACATGGGGATGAAGCTGTAAAAGCAGCACTGGAGGCTTATACGCTACAAGCGAGACAGTCATCCCTTTATGGAGCTGAAATCTGGGATTCTTTTAAATGTACCAAAGTTTGTGTTATCGAGAATACAATTTTAAAAATAATGTTGGGACTACCCCATAGTACATTGACATTATTGTCAGACAAAGAGCTTGCTCTCCAGTATTTCGATCATCTGTTAAACCCTTAGGCCCTCATTACGACCCTGGCGGAAATCGCGGTGCTAAATGCACCGCGGAGCACGGCGGAAAGCTGCCGATAGCGCCATGGAGGTTGGCGGATTTTCCGCCCCATGCCGACCTTGGCGGGGCGGTAAATCCCCATTCCCCATTTTACCCTTCCCCATTCCCATTTTTGCCCCATAGGGTATAATGGGAGTGGGGAAGGCGTTAATTGCGCCACCGTAAGATACGGTGGCGTAATTAACAACATGGTCCCGTAGCGCCATGGATTTCTCCGCCCGGAAAAACCAGGCGGAAAACGGCTCCATGGCGCTACGGGAACTCGTAGTAGGGCGGACGGGTCCGCCGCGAATAACGCTGGCGTAAACCCACTCCGCCAGGGTCGTAATGAGGCCCTTAGTCTTCTGTGTGAGGTTATGGAGTACACCGTAAGGAGTTGAATATGTTTAAGGAACCTGCCCTTGATGTGCTCGTCCAAGAGGGCGGCATGGCGCTACTCTGGTTTCCTTGGGGGGTATGAATGTTATCTATGTACAATGAAGCCCAAACGAATGCATTCTCTCTATGTTAAGCTAAGGTATGGCACCCTACCAGCTGCTCGACAAATGGGACAGTACCAAATCATTTGTATTGCGAAATCAGAGCTGAGTCACTAGAACATTTTCTGTTGGCATGTCCATTGTATGTACAATATGGAAGATTATGCTTGAGCATAGCTTTCTTCATTACAATGGATGCCATTTCTTATTGCAAAATGACAATCAGTGATGCTTCTGTGTTTGCAGTTGCAGAATATGTCCATCTAGCTTGGCTACGGAGATCAGCAATGTTAAAGGTGATTCCATAATCTTACAATGTAAATTGATTCCATCTATTTATGTAGATGCAGAGTTATTATCATATCTCATATTATTTGCTATAAATGAGATCTTTTGTAACATTGATTTTCTGTTTATTTACTCAAATTTGAGGGTTATTACTACATAATTTCTTATTTATTATGAATGTATTTTCTTTGAAGATTTGTATAAAATGGTTTTATTTACTTGTTTTATTCTGTTGAAGATATGACGACATTTTATTATTGTGCTGAAATGGGCTGTAATTGTTTTAAATATGTATGCCTACTGACTGAGGGCCTGATTCATGGAACCTTTTCCTATGGGATTGTTCCATTATAAAACACTTCCATGAATCAGGCCTTGAATGTCGAATAAAGGCCGTTAAAAGCGAGATTTGGCACTTTTGTAGGTCTCCAGAACCCCCAGGAGCACACCAAATCTCACAAGGTGATTTGTGACTCTGGTTGACATAGGGAGCATATCCCCATGTGCCTGAATATGCAGGATGGTTGAAGCTCCATTATTGGCTGCTAATGAATCTAGTGGGATTCCTTATGTGTCATAGTGCCACTTGAATATGGAATTAAGAAGCCCTTTTTCTGCGAATTCCTAGAAGATGTTTTGAACCACATGATGAAAAGCATAGACTGGGACTTTATAGTGTTCAGGGAACCAGCTGCCCTCAACGCCATGAATGGAAAACATTCAGGAGGATAGCTCAGGGGCAAAGTGCCAGCCTCGAAAACAAGATGACTTGGAGCAACATAGGTTCGATCCCGGGTCTGCGCTTAGAAACCTCTGGGTATTAAGTGTGTTATAAATAACCAATCATAATAATTATAATTATGCCGTTGTTGGATCTCTAACATAAATGGGGTGCTGGACAGCATCCACATGGCCCCAGTACCACCCCGGAAAACACTAGCAAGTCTTCTAGGACTGACACATGCAGCAGAACATGAGTGCGCAAATGATCTTTGCACAAAACGGGTCTTTGCATATTTCGCAGGTTAAACAGATGACTCTGTGCTACATGCAGAACAGATTTCTGCCATGCAGCAGTGAGGGGCTACCTCAAATCTGTTCCTGGCTGCCGATATGTGTACAGTACAACATTTGCACAGAAATGCATGTCATTACAAAGTGCAAATAACTGAATTGGTAACAAAAATAACTCCTTGTACAGACCTTTGGGAGTGTGATAACGGTGATGAGACAAAACCTGCACAAGAATGTCACTGAGGTCAATCACACATAACAGTAACAACACCACTCACCATCTACCGCCTATGCATTTTCATTTGGACACAACATTGGTGCATACGTGACATTGAAATGGCCCTCCATTCCAGCGCTTGCATGCAGGGCAGAAAACACAGCCCTTTCAATGCCAATCCCCCTCCTATGAACAAATACATGCTGAAACTGGTTGGTCATGCACTCTAGAGGTAGATGTAAGGCACCAAGTGCATGTTCAGTCTCCATAACAAGTAGAATAACAATATACAGAACATTGTTCCTGTTGGTTATATGTAAATGCTTCATTATTTACCAAGCATGTCCATAAACATTTAATGTACTTCACATCTCAGGCAATACATTATTGCACTATTTTCTTATGTTCAGTTGTAATAAATTGTGAGTAACTGCTACTCTGCCATTCCCTCATAGCAATATACATTTGAAAGAAGACAACACATCAAAACAATAACATATTGTTGTACACATTTCTGAAACAATCATGTAAAGACACAACGTGCATTGACACAAAAATAATAACAACATATCTTTGCAAAGCAATTTAACACATGCAAAGAGGGAATGTCTAAAAGGGTTAACATATTTAGTTGAAGGAATCTAGGTTTGCCGCCAGAATGCCAAAAAGAGCCAATATAAAGTATATATTACCATAATAGTTAGAGCATATGCGGTCTTCACCAAATCCAGTGCCAAGCATTGCCTGTGTTCTGTCACCAGACTGAGCATTATCAATATGAGGCAGAGACTGAAGTTTGGGGTCAAACGGTACTGATGTTTTTGGGATTGTCACACAAGAGTCCCAACTCCTGAAGATGTAAATCAACAACAGGATAGCTTTTCCTTGACATTCAAACAATAGAGTCTATGCTTGCATAATTATGGGAGACCCTCTACTGAGAACATACATAGCCAAGTGTCCTGTTCTATGGGATTGTTCCCACTCAGGAGGACCAACAACCACGTATTAGTGAACTGTACTGCATTGTTGGAGGAATATTCACCGGCAACACAAGACTCATGGTTCTGCCTTATTTGGTAGCGTAGGTGAGCTGTGATTGCAGCACAGTGCATCTATAAGCAATTGAGAAAGGGGTCCACATCTGGATTTTCCTTAGGAACATAGGGTGAAATGCCATGTTTTTCAAAAATGTTGGAGCCTGTCCACAGAGAATACAAAAAAAGATAATAATCTCTACTATGGGATGGATCCCAATCTGAAAGGTCTAACATAACATTGTACCTTACTATACCTTATCAGAGAAGAAATAACCCTCTGAAAATCAGTCTGGCCCCACTCCAAAGGGGAGTCCAGCAACAAAATGCAAGGCAATTTTCCCCTGAGCAAGGGTACCACCAGCAACCACAAACACATGTTTCTTCCTTATTGTATGCGATCAGTGATGTGTGGCTCTGGCACTGTGAACAAGAGGTCCACATCTTGATTACCTTTGGTAACTTTTGAAACCCCAGGTTTTTTCAAAATTTGCAAAAAATGGGAGCGACTCTTCTGTGAAAGAACACAACAAGATGTCCAGTTGTATAAGATGATTACCACTCAGTAGGGTCTACAACTCCATGTTAGCTCACTGCACATTGCCAGGGGTGAAATATCCATTTGCAAATTAGTCGGGGACCACACAAAAGAGCAGTCCACCACGAAAGTGCTAGGCAATTCTTGGAGCAGCAGAGCACCACAGCCACAGCTCACTGAGGTTGTTCAAAAAGGCAGAAATATGTTTCTGAGGTTGCTGGTAGTACTCTTGTTCAGAGGATGATTGACCTTTCTTCAAAGCTGAATAGGGAAAAACACCTAGGGAGATTTAAATTTCAACAAATTAACATGTTCCAAAATGTCTTCTCCCACTGTGAGTAGAACTACTCATGGTTCAGTCTGGTGCCTGCTGTGTGATGATGTGCGAAAAGGCATCCATTCTGTCTCAGTCTAAGCTGACTCATTTGAAACTCACTTTCCAACTCCATTTTGTTTCTTCTCTCATTCTGATGGGTTCTCATTTCCATATATAAAATGCTGGCCTGAAGGTCTGGAAAACGTGTCTCTGCGAGGAATGCTTAGCTAAATGATTTTACCAGCTTAGAGCCTTGAACAGGCAAACACGAACAGAGATGAAGGGTAATCTATTTCTCCCTTTCTTCCTGCTTTCCGAAGCTAATTACGTTACCAATGTTTTGAAAACATAATGTGCAGTGTACATTCTAGGGAAGGAAGAATTAAATGAACCACTGAGCCGAAATGCCGAGTGACCCTTTAGTTAAAGACAAACATAAATAAGATATGCGAAGAATGTCTCCTTGCACTGGGAACAGGGTGAACTGTGCTGCTCTATGAACAGTAAATTGTACTGACATGACGTAGAGTGAGGACTCATCTGTTTTTGCAGAACAAGTATATGTTACACATGTCATATACAATCTATAATGTAACAACCGAAGCAATCCTGAAGTGTGCTTAAGGCTGACTGGCTGCCATGTAAATTGCCCAGTTTCTCTATGCCTGTTCCCAGACATAGTTGAACCTGAGACCACTTGAAGCGAAATAAACTCTTGTTAATGTTTGAATCATGAATGTTGTTCTTTATTTATTTGCAGTAACTCAGATTGAGATTAACAGATGGTGGATATTTGGTGGTGAAAAAGGATGTATCAGCAGATTTAGGGGTTTGCAAACTTCTGTCTGTTAGAGAAGGACAGTTTCTGGTGCACTATCATCCCCATCATGGTGGCATGTGACTAGATATGACCGAGGTTGGTGTCAACCATCTGCTATCAAAGGGAGAGGCTGAAGTGACAAGTTCCTTATAGGGCTCACACAGTGATGCATGACTCAAGTAACAGGGCAGAATTGTGTTTGTAGTCTTGCTGTGAAGCTCAGCTATGCAGGTTTTTGTATCAGCCTTGCTCTAGCTTGAGTAGAGCATCTACCTCTAACATAGACTCCCTTGTGGTGCTCTGGCTTTGTGTGCTCTATTACAAGTTCTGATCCATGACTTGCCTCATGGAGGTGCACATAGCTATTCTAGCATGCCCAATCTGGTCAATGCACAACTAACTTGCCTCCATTAGTGGCAATCTTTATATGATGTTATTAACAACACGGTCAGTCTTTGAAGCAGTGGTGATGGGTTGAGAAGGTAGCAGCGGGCTTGCCCAAGGCTGTGCAACATATGCTACAGGTTCACTAGAGCAGGGCTCACTTGCCTGCCTGGACTTCTCCAGAAGTGGCATCTCCACCTTGTCTTGGAGATTAACCATCTGCAAAATGTGACCTTGTTTCGGTTGTTGTGGAGAAAGATTCCCCCAATTGCTGGAATATCACAGAGCCCACAGTGACAATAATGGGTTCATTGCTAGTTGTATGGGCAAACTGGCCAAAAGGGTGTTGGGCTAGGCCTGTATGCTTGCATGGGTTGACCGTGGGAGCTGGAACATCTCTCTTTAACTGGGTGGAAGACCCTGGTTTGCTTACCACCCTGGTGGATGGTGCTATCGAATGATTCCACCACAATTTGTGCCCCTTTAATATGAGAATTCTATGTGAATATGCATGTTGCCACATATGTTCAAAACGTCAATGTCAAATGATACTGACAAGATACACATATCATACATTCCTCTGCAATTGTTACTCCTCCTTCTGGAGTTAATATGATTCAAATGTATTTCAATTGAATTCGATTAAGCATGATCGCTATGATTCTAATGTAACACTGAACTTTGACAACTGATATGAAAACGGTGCAAGTGTTGGAAAAAGGCTTTAGAAAATACTGTGCATGGAATGAAAGATGCCACCTGCTTCAAGTGTTTTTTGCCAAATGCCAACATAAAATTGTCCTTTCTGTATCCATTAGAAGAATGGAAGAAAGCCAAGGCAACATCCATAATAGCATCCAAGCTGCACCCAACAAAATGAGAGTAGTTCTGAATCGACAAACAACAAATGAAGCAAGGATTCACGCATCCGACAGCTACATATATAAGACAAACACCATCCAAAAGTGAATCAACCTTTTCTACAGAAAGGGTAAGCAACATGCAAAACCATCCAACCAACTACTTTCACTCAAACATGCTTTTTTAGACCCCTCAATGGCACTCCCATATCTTCCTTCAAGCATGTCCAAGCCCACTATATTATTAGCATTTCAGCCTCCCTGTAAACTTCAGAAACCCAGAGTCCTCACTGCTCTTCACAGCCTCACAAGTGTCTGCTAATACCACTGATCATCACCATCACAAATCACTGTAAACCTCTCCCAATCCTCAAGAGTCATTCCACCCTCCATGAAAGTGGCCACCACCACCCCTCTTCGCAAAAAACCCAAATAGGACACAAGTGTTCTGTTCGACAAGAGACCCATAGCCAAAATCCCACAATGAACAGATTACAGTGACACAAATACCCTCATTGATGAAAAGCAGCCTTCAGAACATCAATAAGCACCATAACTGGACATTAGGGAAAGCATAATTTATGAGAACTGGATGCAAAATAGACAGCCATGCTTCTGTTTGCATATCTGTGAGCAGCCTGTTACACTCAGAAATGTCATATACTCCTAGCTGGACTCAATGATGATATTGGAATCAAAAGCACACCCCACAACTGGATCTCCTTTCCGCAGTTTGACAGTACTGCCCAAGTCAATCTAAAGCCTTCTGAGAGGAACCAGGAATGCGACGCAGACACAGAGGACTCATTGTGATAGGTACACACTTTTATTTAAAGACTAAAGGGGTTCGAAAAGGCCTCACTGTCCCTAATTCTGGAGGTATTTCCCTACCTCAACCAAAACTAAGGGTCTGTCCTGTGTCAAGATGTCCAAAGCAAGAATGTCCTGTGTCTAAAATCCTGTCCTAGCTTTGAAGGGTCAGTAATGTGAGTTTCACAACTGTGTTTAGTTTTCTCAATGTTCGAAATTGTACTATACACAAAATAATAAAATAATACCTAACTAAACATACTCTACCAGAAGCTTCCCTACTTAGTCTACGATCTACGGGAAAACCTCCTAGCATTTAAAATACTAAGCCCACAATAAACATACAAAGCAACATGAAAACAACATAAATGAAAGCTTACCAAACAACCAGTGCCTTGGAGGACTTATACTGGTCCTGGGCAAATGTTGCTCCCCAGGAATGTGCCAAAGTCAATTTCTTCCAAGGAAAAGAAACGTCTCAACCAAAGTCTTGAAAAGGTTCCAAAGAAACAAAGGTTTACACAAATAAAAATCCACTGGTATGAGGCTCTTCTTTGCTTGATGAAAATATTTCCTTTAACAGTTCCACAAAGAAAATGACACCACCTATAGGGGTTTTCCTGGATGGCTTCCTTCCGGGAAAGAATAGATAAAGCTGAAGACAAAAATACCACTTCTGTCTACATCACATCCTCTGCATTCAACTTCTGTGGCGTCTTTTGCACGGTTTGTCAGTATGCTTCTGCTTGGGGTTTGTTTTCTCTTCAGCAACCACATTCTATTTGTCAAACTGTGTGAGCAGGCTCCTTTGCCACACAGTCAGATTCTTCTTCATCCAGCTACTACAATACTGTCAAGGAAATTGACGACCACAGTTCTACTCCTGCTACTGCAACTCCTTATATTGCGCAAGTCTGCTGCTAATGCTGCAGCATCAACTTTAGGAAAATTCAACAATACTTCTTTCGACCTCTACAGGTTGGCAAGGCACTTTCCTCCCTTGTATGACAAGAGAGGGAAGCCTCTTTTCATTTCCTTCTGTCTTGCAGCTACTAAAACAAATCTGCCTCTACCTATTAGACCACTTTTTCTCCCCTCAAAAAATCTCAGCCATATCGATTTAAAATCAGATTATTTTAACAAGTAACCATCTCCCTTCCCCAGCTTCAAATACATCTTTGCCTCCAATAGTTATATCATATATGTTATGCCACTCTTCCAGCTTTGGATAGCTTTGTGACTTTTATTTTAGAACACTCTTGAGTAACAACAACTATAAAGACTCCAGAATAATGGTGTATAGTTCTTAATTGATTGGGATTCACTTTTACAGAGTTCACTCTATGGGCTTGGGTAATGCGTGTTCTTGGTTCAGATTCAACCTCTTCTACAACTTCTACTTCAGTGTTTGATATGTTACAAGCTGTGAACCTCTTAAAGTAAATGAAATGAGGCACAGACGATTTCATTTCACTCTTGAACTGCCACTTTAAAGAGAAATGTGTTCCCACCTTTCGGCCAGCATTCAGCTTCCAAGGTATCGGAAAACATTGTGTCATGCACAACTTCTTTAAACAGTGCTTATAACATCTCGGGGGAAAGTCAGCTCTACGTGAATTAAGTTTACCAACAACGTTCTCTGTGTTAACAGGAGCCATGTGACCGCCCGTGTTGCATTCCCCTTATGAGAAAAACTTGCCACTTCTACAAATAGCTTCTACTCGCTTACATGTATAGGTGTGCAATTATAGCTGGCTACAGTTACCGGCAAGGTATTTCTGTTGTTCAGGAGTACGGAGATTCCTTTTCCGACTCTCCAATTACAATGATTGTTGGCTACTGTTCCTTCCCGGCTACGGGCACTCTTAGGATCCACACCCCTCCACTGCACAGGTATGTCTGATCTGGCCACATCAAGGGAGAGACTTCCCCTGTCCAATTTCCTTCGGATTGCTTCTGAATTCAGGTCTTGGGAGAATGCACAACTTCAGCTCTGCATACACTGCAATTAGGTGCACCTGGAAAGACTGCATGTTGCTTCCAGTCTCTTCCAATGCTGCCACAGTCAAACACAGTTTGTGAGCACAATACCAACTCAGAGCCTGCATGTGAAATCTGCCCTTCCTATGTTCCGGCGTCCCTTTTGTGTTCACACTTCCTTGTGATCAGCAAGATTTGTGTTCTGCTACTTCTGTTACTGTGACTTTCCAGCTCCTACTACAGCTTCTTTCTACTGCTGCTCCCTGCTGCAGCCTTTCATGCCCCACATGTGGACAAACTGGTTTCAGGTACAGGCCCTTAAAACTAACTGACTTTGCCAAAATCCATTAGGCTTGCCTGCCTGACTTGTATTCCTGCATGCCTCTTTGGCCCTCTTCTTCTTCACAATCCCTGAAAGATTATGGGACTTGCAGTTTATTTGGGGAAAGCTTAATTTCTCTACTTTTTTAAAACGTTTCAATATGGATTTTCCTCCCTCAATATTACTAAAAGAGGAATTATAATAATTAGCCCTTTAGAGACAGATGGGGCAGAAAAAATCACATGTTCACCGTTCCTGTTGGCACACATTATAACTGTGGGGGACATGAGAAGTTAGGAGTATAAAAGATTGGGTCTTTGGGTTCAACACAAAGTGAAGTCACTCCTTCAGATTTTGCCTTTTCACCCTTAGTAGGAGGTTGAGACATGTCAAAATGGCAATAAGCCATTACCTCCTCTAAGTCTAGGTTAACAGTATTCCTCTTTGGGGAAAATACTGCATCTCAAGCTGCACAATCTGCCCACCTCCCTGGGCCTGGTCTCCACCCAAGTGATCCTCCTTCAGTACACCACCCCCCGGATTAGGATCAGGAAACCTCTGACTTCTCCTGGTCACCTGGGAGGGGAGCTAGTTAGGGCTTTTGTGGAGATCTGCAGAATTCTCCAGATATCCTTCTCATTTTAAAAACATTTTAAGGTGCTAAGGGTATTGTTGTTGACTCTGAAAGTGCACATAGTTTCAAGTTCAACAAAAAGCTATAAATCCAACAAACGTTCCAATAGCATATCGTTCAGTTCCAGCACATGACTCCATACCCCAGGTTCCTCTCCACCGAAACAAAAGTTCAAAAGAATAACCAAGTTTTTTAAACCCAAGAGGATAACTCCCTCCTCTTGGTGTAGCAATCCACTCCAGGGGAAATTACTCCCTTCCCCAGGTTGTTTCTCAAAATCCTAAGCGCATGAGTCTTCCTTGGGATTCTCTTTTCCACTTTCAATGCAACTCAAAATTCTAAGGGCATGAATCTTGCTTAGGATTCTCTTTTTAAGGTACCACAATTTGGGTGCAGTTCTTAGACTCTCAGTATTCCTGGTATACTCTATTGCCAGCCTCTCTTTCACCTTCAATGCAACTCATAATCCAAAGGACATGAATCTTCCGTTGGATTCTCTTTTCAAGATACCACAATTTGGGTGCAGGTCTCAGACTCCTAGAATACCTTGTTTACACTCCTACCAGGTTCTCTTTCACCTTCAATGCAACTCAAAATTCTAATGATTCTCTTTTGCAGTAGACTCCACACACTTGGCTTTGCCTGGTATACTCTCCTGCCAGGACTTGGTCACAGTTTGTATGTCCCTCATTTTTTGTTTGCCTTAGGAGTAATCCTCTTCTCCTGGTTCACTCCCAAACTTACACAGCCTGGTTCACTACCCTGCCAGGCCTTCTCTATTCGTATTCTTTCTTTCTCTCAACCATATCTTTATATCTCTCCACATTAGCGCCAGTGCCCCTTTAGTAACAAGTCTCGTACCTGTCTTTCTTTCACCACTCACTCTGTATGGGCACACTGTGCAGTTTGGGTGCTCCTTACATCTGTCTATCCTCCTCCTTCACCATTCACTGGCTCAGCAGGCATCCAGTTAGCCAGTTGGCTTTTGCACTTCTTCCTCTGCTTTCTGCCTTTCGTGTTCTGCTTGGCATCAGCATACGTTACAGAGTATCTCTCTCTTCAAACTTCCTGGTACTGCTCAATAGCTTGCAACCATTAGACCAAAGTGTTGGCTTGCTGTTTCTGGCTCTCTCCATTATTCCATACCTCTTCCTCGTCTCAGTACTTGCAAAGGATGGGTTTTGAAAGATACTGTCAACAGATTTGGCACATTTTTGAAGGGATTAACACAACATGTCATCATGGCATGAGGAATGGAGGGAATATCCCTAAAAGGGAAAGGGGGAGATCATGTCTCATCTGATGATGCCTGTCTTCCTCCTTGAGGGTCCCCTCCTCTCATGTGATCCTGCTTCACATAGCAAATCCCAGGGTCAGGATAAGGTAGTGACTTCCGTCCCCTGGCCACACGAAGAGAAGCTGCCTCTGAGAAAGTAGTGCTAACATCATCAATGTCGTCACCCTTCTCTCAAACATCAAGCGTTTCCCAGGAATAATCACTATTTTCAAGGATTGTCAACACATTCATTCACCCACTCACCTTCCTGACTGAAAATGTCATCCTTCCCCTTTGTGTCTACGTCTACAACAGCAAATTCATGCTCTGAAACACGTGTGTGAGCGTGATACAAATAAAATACCATATCATATCTCCCTAGAGGACAATTACGCTAATGTTCATACCTATAAATAATTCAACTGTCATTGTAAAATAACGACCTTTGCCTGAACACTACAAACTACCTTTGCCTGAAAACCACAAAAATAGCAATCATTCTGGTCAGAATGTCTCCATTCTACCGTGACCACTCCTCGCTGCATCTCCTATTCTCGGAATGTAGCTAATAGCCCTTGGTCCACATCTGACACCGTTGCTGAGAAACGTTTTGCACAAACATTTATAATATCCAAAATCAACAACATGTATGAAAGTGGCATACTACATCACGTAGCTCTCCTCATGTTTGGATTGAGAAAGTATGATCATATCATGCTGCCCTCTGATCTCCACATTGGCTCCGAACATAACAATGCATCCATTTCAAAGTTCTATGCATTACCCACAAAGCAACATAGTCTTGCGGCCAACTCAAGAGACCCACCTTATCCACCTATGAAAGGAAAATGGAAAAATGCTCGCAGTCAAGGGTGCAGGACTTTTGAATAAATCATCTTTGGCACTAAATAGGAGCCGGAGCACCTCTAGTTCGAAGCTAACCATTGGAATGTTTCCACCACAAAGTGGCCGAGCAAGGAGGGGACCCCGACCCCCGAATCACTGTGTCATTCCTTATTCTTCAAGCAGTACTATATCATGCAAGGTTTTCCAATAGAATGTTTTAATGTACAATTTGAATATGCCCAAAATGAAAGTGCTGTTAAAAATATCTTTCCAAACAGGACTCCTCGAGCCCCGTACTCTTGGTGATACAGTAAATCAGCATTTCTTTCAATTGTTTCCTTCTGTGTTTTTAAAACATTTCACATTTCAGTGGCGAGATACAAAACACCAAATATCTAGATAACTTAATAATTGCAGAGTATGAATTGCATTGATTCCACTGGTTCAAACTCCATTTGCCAATGACGTACATGCAAACAGCATTTTGCTTTTTGATTTGCTAGTTCAGTGATAATTGTTTAATTGCTTTCTGAGAGTTGTAGTTCTTGATTGTTGGCGAATAAAGATATTCAAATCCAAGAATCCACAGTCTCACAAGGACTGGACATGTTTGTTATGACACGCCATGCCAAATTTCTCTGATGACATTTCTATTTTAGTATGGTTATGCAACCTACCTGACATGTATTTTCAGTTTTAGCCACGTTTAGGGCATGGTATTTTGAGCTATATTCCAAGTCATTAATACTTTAATGAGTACATAGTCAGGTTTTTTAAACACGAGCACTGTTTTGAAATGCATTTGAATTACACTCAGGCAAAACGATGTAAAAGAATTCACAATGAAGGACATGGATGAAATACGTTTAATTTGGTTTACTGGGATGAGCACCAATTTTATCTTTCTAATGGAATACTGCGAACAAAATATAAACAATATTAATGGGATGTACTACAGACTTTCTGAGAAACACGCCAAGTGTCTCGGTAATAGTTAAAAGAAATAGCATTTATTGAAAGAACTTCAAAGAACGACAGCACTTCCTGTAAGTGGCTGTAACAACTTATAATTGGTTGGAAGGGTGAAGTAATTCACTGTCAGCCTTGCTTAACACTTACAGTAAGGAAGGACCTAAACTGCAGCCTGCCGCTGGCACTGGTAGGTCGAAAATGACCTCAGCAGCATTTTGCCCCTTATGCTGATTGGTAGTGAGTGACATTGACCTGCTGGTAATTGGTAGAAGTGACCTCAGCAGTGATTTGCTCCTTAAGCTAATTGGTAGAAAGTGAGCTAAGTAGTGGTCTGTGACTATAAAATGAGCTGACTCTGGTGGAGGGAGAGGCTGTCCTGACCGATGCAGGAAGAAGTTAGGAAGGAGACCTGAGGCTGGAAGACACCCAGAAGTAGACTGGAAGCTCCCTTCATGCAAACCAATGCATAGGGGATGGGGTACTTGCTCCTTTTTACTGGCTAGATTTTGAAACCTCTAATTTGTGATTATTAGGATATTTTGAGTCTCAAAAAGACTCCGCTATTTTTTGGGAAGAACTACTATTTTGACTGAGCTGTATGGGGTAGAACACTGCTCCTGGCAACCAGATCACCATCTATTCAACAGTTTCTGGGCTCCCACCTCCATTTCATCTCCCCACCTTCTATCTTCTAAGTAGTAGTGAACATTAATTATTTTACCCATGTTTAATATCACATTGGGAAAGAGTAGAGGTATTGAGCATTGAGAGGGTGGATTATTGTATGAGGTTGCCTAGCAAAAGCTTAGGAGAAAGATCTTTACATTTGAAGTGGCTGTTATACCTCTGAAATGATGTATTGATCTTGAGGCAGTGACAACGATAGCTAGTTACGAATTAATAACATGTTGCATAATAAGTGTATTACGTTTAGTGGCAATAATAGTAGCAATGTTTATATATTATTTATTTCTCATACATAAAAGATTTACACTATACAGGAGGGTGTAAGAGCAGTCATGGAGTGTTCATTACTGAGAAACTTGTCAGAAGCATTTTTGAAAATGATGTGTGGGGCATCTATTTAAATGTATAGTGTATGTTATATATGGTACAAGTATTTAATACACACACACTGGGTAACAGGAAGGTATGACAAGTGGACCATCAAGAAATATATATGACATTAGTATGCCTCTCCTATGCTGATGAATGAGGTTACTGCGGGAGATTGTTGCCTACTCACTTTACTAATGCACAGTAACAGGTATATGATGATAGTAAAAGTGGATTTCCTACACCATCCAATATGTGGTGATTGTCATCTGCGATGGTGTGAAACCCTAGATGTTTTGTTTTTATTAATATAAAATGATGGTGTTCATTATTTTTTTACAAAGGTGTTCTGCTTATCAGACCCCTCTTTCCAAATGCACTATGCCAAATATATAGTGCACCCAGGTGCCTCATTGCAACCAGTATAATGTAAATTGCAGCACTAGCTCTGTTGTGGCACAGAACAGGCTCGAAGGTACTCTGTGATTCTCAGCTGCTGGGACACAAAATCTCTGCAGATAGAGGTACAAATGTAACTTCTTCACTGCTAACTTAATTAATAATTGTATGCCTTAATCATTCCGGTGGCAGGTAAATATAAACCAGAACAATCTGATATGATGCCAGTGTGAGCTCTGTGATCAGGTCTCAGATGTGACAGGGAAGATGTATATGGATGTCTAGGTTGAATGCCTCCACAGCTGCCTTGTAGAACAACAGCCAAGATGCTGGCTCTTTTGATTCTAGAGCAGGAAGTAGTACACCTATCCTCAGGGCATTGAAACTTCCCCCAGGAAGTCTCCTCGGAAAGGTACTTCAGAGGCAGCACTGATGACATAAAGCAAGCCCCCCAAAAGAGTTTGAATCACTGCAATTTCTTTATAGTCAGGAGGCATGGGAAATGGCGGGTAACAGAGAGGGGAAGGTAAACCTGGAGAAGGGTTTTACCATTTTGCTTTCTGTTAGGGTTATTTTGTCCTTTTCCTGTCCATTCTGTTTACTACAAGCAAGGTACTTAGGATGTGATGTTATAAGGCAAAGGGCAGTTGTCACAACAAGAGGGATATTGGACCCCTTGCAGCAGGTTAGCTTCAAACCCGTAACCTGTAGCCTGTTATCTGTAAAAGGGGAATGTCACTCTCTAATTCTTGGATTGATATTTGAACAGTCAAGAAAAGAAGAAGGAAACCATTTTGGGCCTCCATTAGGAGTTCAGTTAAGTCCAAAGTTCTCTGCTATACATTTGAAAACAGAAGCCATGCAAGGCCAATCAGAGCTCTGTCCCTTGTCCACCCCCAGAGAACAGTGAAAGGTGACTGCTGTTGGACTAAAGCCTCAAAGCTGGCTGCATGGGAACCATGGCCCCATTCATTGGAGGTGAAGATTCACCCATAGGTGCCATTCAAACATCCTGGAGTGGAAATACAGAACAGTAGAGCTCACCTGGGCCCAGGAGGGCACAGAGAGGGCCTCCCAGCTACCCAAAAGTCAAGGAACATCCCTGAGCCTTGATTACCACACTGAACCACTTTTCAGCTACACTGTCATGGACATTGGTCCTCATTATAAGTTTGGCGGTAGCCTTGCCGTTAAAACCGCAGGCTGCCCCCAAACTTCTGAACATTTTCGGCAACCGCCAATGGGCAATTACCGGTGTATTCTGACCCCACCGGACCTGGTATTTGCCCATCACTAATATCATTGATGACATCACTGATGACATCACGTGTTTGCCTCACTTATTTTGGTGCATTGAAAAATGTAGGCTAGGTGGTTTTATACACTGACCAGCGCAATATGAAAATTGAAAAGGTGCTGTATAGCAAAACGTTACCCTTGTCGTGTGTTCTTAAAGTACTTTCCTTAGGGTCTGGTGGCAGCTCATGATGAACATGCATAGGGCAATAGCAGGCCTCAAACACACAATTAATTTGTATACAGGAAGATAAACTGTCGGATGCTGCTAGTTCCTTCTACCCTACTTCAGTTTCCCTGTATGTGCCGCGCAGTTATATGCATTGGGTCGTCATATGTATTGTTTGTTGTAGCACAAGTGTGTATTAAGTCTAGATGTCTGAGCTAGTTATTACATGTGTAACATTACACAATCACCCCTGACATCTTACTACCAACAAAATAGAAAGAACCCCTTGTAGGTAGGGACTTTTTAGGAATATTATTTTCACATGTGATGTCATTAATGATATTTGTGATGTCATCTTTGATGTCCTTGGTGTTAGTCTTAGCAATGCCTGTAGATGGTGTGAGTTATGGTTGCTTAGCTTACTATAATGGGGGAATGTGCAGTGGTGTTCGGTTGCACTGTGAAGTATAATGTTCCTTTAGTGAATTTTTTTCACTGATTGTACATATATGTATGGCAGGGAAGGAAAAGAAAGGGGAAAACAAGTGATGTCGTCATTGATGTCAGCATTGACATTTGAGATTACATCTTTCATGGTCTGGGTTTTAGTGGTAGCAGTGCACAGGGGTGGAGGCAGGGTTGGGGGCTTAGTTTACCATAACTGGCAAACTTCAGGGTTTTTCGGTTTTAATTTGAAGCATAAAGGGGAGGTGGAAATTATTTTTTTAGTAAAGTGTACATGTTTTTGTTAGGGCAACTTAACCATAACGTCCCCTCAACAAAGTTTTTTTGTAGTGAATTTCACTGTTTTTTGGGAGGGCAACTTAACCATAACGTCCCTTTAACAAAGTTTTTTTTGTAGGGAAGTGGGTAGGTTTTTGGAAGGTGGAAGGTAAGCATGAAATTGTGGCAATGAAGTTGGTGAGCAGAATATACAATGAAATCATGTGATTTTGTAGACATATGTAGTATAATCTACGTACTTGACATACATTTAACATGGAACATACAGAACCCCTTCCCTATTGATATTGGAAAGGTACGGACTGAGCGCCTGTTTGCGGACGGGGTTGGACAGGATCAACATTACTGAAAGAGGCAGGGGGTAGTACAAAATGTACTATTGTCTTACACAAAAAGTGTGCAACGTAGAAGAAGGACATAAAGATATTATAAGTAGTAATTAGTAAAAATGGAAACCTGAAGCTGGGAAAAGAAAACAACAAAGTTAATAAGCATGTAGAAGGAAGTGGATGGTACCATAAATAAAAAGGATGCCTCCAGCGTAATCACTTCACAGAAACTAGGCAGCCTGGAACGACAGTGGACGGACGCAGTAGGACGAAGGGAGATTACAGCAAAAGAGTGAGTGCAGATCATTTTTTTATATGTGTGAGTTTATTTTTTGGTATGTGGTGCATAAATAATAATTTCTTTCTGTTGTTTTGACTCAGAAATGGCTAGTACTTTGGAGTGGCTGGAGGAGTATTTCCCACATGGGGAAATGTCTGAAGACAGCAACAATAATGGTACACATTGCTCTGCATATGCAAAATAGTGACCAGTATTTTAGAGGCATTGAATTTATGTATTTTTGTTTTGAACAGACCAGGAAAAAAAAGACGAAAGGGTAACAAACGAGACAGAAGAAGACAGGATAAAGAGGATAAAGGAGAAAATGGACATATTGAATGCCAATTTTCAAAGTTTACGGGAGTTTGTGGAGGACTGTGTGAGAGGAAAAGTTCGCTATCATTGCCCCACCTGCACCTGCTCTGCTTCTCCATTCCCTAGTGAACCATCTCCAAACCTTAAACAGGAAAATAGACGTTTTGACGAAATATCCATCCCTTCTTCCCCTCACAAATCTTCTCCTCATAAACAGCCCGTGTTGAATCCTAATTCCCCCATATTTGTTTCAGTGTCCGCTTCCCCTGCTACTTCTTTCGATTGATGTGTGTGTGTGTGTGTGTGTGTGTGTGTGTGTGTGTGTGTGTGTGTGTGTGTGTGTGTGTGTGTGTGTGTGTGTGTGTGTGTGTGTGTGTGTGTGTTTGAAATGTTTTTGTACAGTAGTCTTAGAGAAAAGGTTTGTGTGTGGATTTTTTTAAAAAAAGACGTAATATGTTCGCAAACAGCGCGCCTGTTCGACCTATCCGCAAGCAATGGAATGGGGGTGCTGTGTAATGTCAAGTAAGACGGATGTGATGTGTGACTGCACCATCTGTTGAAATTGTGCGTACATAAACAGAAAGGGGTGTCCAAAGGATATACCACATCAGCGTACCGCTTGGAAACGAGATAATACATGTTCGTAGAACACACCAGATGTCCGGAATGGGTGTAAATGAGGAAAATGGGAGTGTGTGAAGGACAGTATAGCAGTCCGTATTGGGCGCAGCCAAAATGGTGCCGTTCGTAGAACAGGCACAGGTGCCGGCAAGTTCGTAGGCAAACAAAATGGAGTTGTCCTAAGGACACACGAACTGTCCGTACAGTTAGCATGCGTGCACATGAGCAATAGAAACGTAAGTATTGCGAATATCGCACCTATTCGTAACTGTCCGTCTCACTTGTGTCACACTTTGAAGTAGTTAGAGAACCCGAACACTGTCCGTAGGGCACTTGTGCGCATGTGCACGTTTGAATCTTTGCATTTGCTGTCCAGGAGACTTTCATTACTGGGGCGGATGTTTTGAGGACGTCATCATGTGACCGCACCTATACTGAGCGTGGGGACTAATTTCCGCGGTTGGTGTGCTTCCGCAACAATACACATGACATTGTAGAAACAAGGCAAAGTATTGTAGAGTTTAAAAATGTAATTTCACACATCCCAAACAATAGGCCACCTCACGACTTGCTGTGTAAAATTTGTGTATGGCTTTGTAGGGATGAAGACGGTCACGAGGCACACCCCTCCACCCCTACAAAAGGCCACACCGCCGAGCACATCTTCATTGTCCTTCTAGCTATAACAGATTGAGGTGTGTTGCCTTTACTGCTGTAGTGACCAAAAGGAAACTAATCGGTATGGCTTCCATGGCTGCTGTTGGGTCATTAGCCTCTGCACCACCCCCAAACCCGCCACCACCAGCATCTCACCAAGAGCCTGCAGAGAAATATATGGGTGAAGATGTAGAGATCGCGGAAGAAGAGGAGGAAGAGAATGAAGTGGAGGAACTCTGCACTAGGAGCACTCGGCGTGAGTCGTGGGTGTGGCGGTTGTTTTCCGTTTATGGGAATGTACCAAAAGCACGTGCAAACCTGATGAAGTGTAGCCAGTGCGAGTGGTGTTGAGTCACGGGAGATTTGAAGGGTACCGTTTGGGTAGGACAACTATGAATCGACACCTCACTTCGTTCCACACTGCGGACATTTGCAAGGTGGTGCCATTTGAAGAGCATAGTCGTTTGAGTTCCTCCACAGCATCCTCGGTATCCAATCCTCCCACCACAAGAGACACTCCTGTGGGGGAGCGCCTTCCTCCAGGTGCCTCACAAGCCATTCGCAATGCTGTTTACCCTTACCTTTCAAAGGTGACAGTAGTGTGCACGTATTGTGATGCAGTACTCTGAAGGGGGGAGAGTTTTAGAAGTGCTTTTGAGGCTGCAGTCACAGAGCACCAGAAGATCTGCTCCTTACCTAAATAAAGCTCAACCTAAATATTTCTCTGTTCAGTTGCCCTTTCTTATCCCCGTGGCTGGTGTCCCTTCCTTACCCTCCTTTTGCCTCTTCTCCTACTGTGTCGTGTGCTATTAAACAATGAAAGTAAAAAAAACAAAAATTACAGAAAAGGCTCTTTTCAGAGCCACCTTTCTCAGTATAATAATAAAACTACGAACTGCCGGCCGTAGACCCCTGCAGAGTTCTGAATAAGTTTGCAGACAGTCGTGGAGGAAAAAAGTGAGGGTGCAAGCGGAGCAAACGCAATAAAGTGTACGTTGGGAGTCAGTGGCGGCTCTGAAAAGAGCCTTTTGGTGGTGTGTGTGTTGGTCAAAAAAGTGGATTGGGGAAAATGGATTGTCAGATAGGTTAGTGTGATTGCAAAAGAGTTCGCAATGCATTTTGGACATTGCGAAGAAAAATCTGATTGCCAGCATATGTCTTCATAAAAAGGTAGACTCCATCTCTGCGGAAAATGAAAGTGCTGCGAAATGAAATGTTTTTATTGTGGAAAGAGGACAAGCCAACATCTCTTAAAAATGCACACACAGCCTTATTCACACTGCGTCTCGCTTTCTCCATTTGTGGACCAAATGCAGAAGAACGCAGCCATATTTGTCTTTGGGCAATACGGGAAAAAAGTATTTGACCATTTGGAAACATGTCCATGAGCTTCGCGAGTCCATCCTTCATTACAAATTGCAAAGAAATTCCAGACACATGGCCTAAACTGTTTGCTCCACAATGAATGATCAGTATATCTGGAGGACGCTCTGTCAGTAAAGTAACACAAAGAGGTACCAAGTCCAGCCATCTCATGCCACGCTCGCCATGCCAGTGCACTTCCGCATTTGGAAATCAAGATTTGTAGATAAACTGCAGCTTTCTGCATGTACCTTTAACCAATGTATCCATGAGTCTCCCAGAATCCAGACAATCTGTTTTCGAGCATGGAAAGCCATGGCTGTGTGGTCTCCTGTGAGGGAGAAGACGGTCTTACTAAAGTACGTCGGTCAGAACACACCAACTGAACTTTATGGACCAATCCCTAGCCAATCCCTAGCTCCGCTCATTCTCATTTACATGTGGCTCCACCCTTGAGTACCCGGTGGTCATATGTGCTGGCTGCTAACTACCGCCATGTTCGCATACATGTACAGGATCAGAGCGTGATGACGGTACATTAAAGTACTGTTCCCCTTTTTCCCCTTTAAGGTAGGCTCTGAAAAGAGCCATTTTTTTTGGCCAGATACCGTACAAACATCTGGTATTTTATGTTTTTTTTTGTATTTTTTGTCCTTGCTTTACTCTTGCAAACATTACAGAACCTTCTCTAAAGCAAGCCTTACGTTTCAAAAGAACATTGCATTTCCCAAAGAAGATAGCGCAACACCATCTCCTTCAAAGTAAAGCGCATTGCTTGGAAAAATGTTATTGTGGCTACAAAAAAACATACCAATGCATAGCATGAATGCACGCATGACGCGATTAATGATACTCCTCCCAATGCTTAGATCTGGACAGAAAAAAGAAGTGTTGTTCCATTGTACTCTCGGGAGTAAAGCATAAAAAATTACTTTTGTTGTTGGGAAGATGGTCATGAGTGCTTCAACCAACTGTGCCAAATCTGCCAACAAAGTACTTGAAGTCAGGTATCCCAAATGGCAAGCACCGTAGTGCAAAATTACCACATGAGGAGTGGTCATTCTACGCATATCTCTACAAACTTGCAGAATTACCACAGCATTGGCATCAGTGTCAGCGCTCCACACCACCTCCACTCCTCGCACATCGAAATGGTGCGCCACATGCCTACTCCTGGCATAGTGTTGTAAGCCTAGTACAAAAATGTCTCCACTCATAAAAGCCCTGACCCTCTCCACCTCTGCCATCTTCAGTGTGCGCACCGTCGTTCGACACAAAAAAGTAATGTGAACATCTGATTGGCTGATGCCTACACTCGCCTTTCCATGCAGGATTTGCTGTAGAAACCCGTATGTGACACACACTACCAGCGGACAAGCGTTGGCTACGTGCGGCACGTAACTCTTACCCAGTCCTTCCACCCTTTCTACAGCAGTACCAAAGCAAGTCCCTCATTGGACACAACTAAGCAGTCGCACAATCATCCACCAATCACATAGAACATCGCTAATTTCAACTCCGTCATCAACATTGCGCACTTCAAAATTACTGTCGATGATTCTTAATGGAAATCGCATACGATTGCAAAGCACCTACTGTACAAGCTACTGTGCAAGTGTTGCGAATTTCTACGCACAGCTCCATACGTGTCCAGATGCATCAGTATAGAGTACAGGTATGAATATTTTAATCAGAGAACATGTGGAAGTCTTATGATTTAAAATAGACAAAATAATGCCGCTAAATGTCCATAGGGAATGCATAACAACGCTCCCCTTTAAAGTGCAAGATTGCCGATTTGTCATTCACAAATCGCACGACTGCTTACTGTCTTCCGCATTACCTGTACAGACGTTGCAAGCATGCCTATTTAGGGCAGACCTCAATTTTGTATGTGAAAGTGTCGGAGTTCTGTACTCTGTAATGCCTACAGTAATGCTACTTGCAATGTGATCGTATGAGAATAGCAAGCGCTCCCGATTGTAGTGCTGCCATGTCCTTCTGAGGGTCTCCCGATTTTTCGACATTGTGCTTTTCATTAACAAGCACAAAATGTTTCCCCATCTAGTACTTTGCCCTATTGCTTACAAACCTCTCTCCTATGCATAGTTCACTTTCTAAAGAACAAGGCATTTCCATATCCTTAAAAGATTTAGTTATTTTGAAGGACTTTTAAGCACCATATTGAAAGTACTAGGCAAAGACTGCACAGAGTGAAGTGAAATGTGCACGTGCACTGGGTTGAAATATGAAAGTTCAATCCTCTGACGAAAGAAGCACAAGTAATGTCTGCAGTATCATCACTGCTGCAAACACACAAAGTAATTGATATTGTTTTTTTAATTCGCAGTGAAGACTACTTTCCTGAGAATCAACAGCATCTACACTGCAGACAACATATCCAAAGAAACCTGGTCATCTTGCACAAAACTGTAAGTACAGTACAACCTTTATATTGTAACTATTCCTTAAAGAGGCTGCGTGGGTTATTTCTTTATTTTGGGCACCAAAGCAAGCATTGATTTGTAAACCATTCTACCTACAAATGTCCATTTATTGAAGAAAGAATAACAGGCAGAATGGCTGACAAATCCCTGAGTGTTTGATACTGAAATGACATAGGTAATGCTTAGAAGGTTACATTGTGAAAAGAAGTTACTGTACCAAGTTTTTGGCATTTCGGTTATTAATAATGGTTCTCGTCACAAGTAGGCCACTTTGTACTCTCATCTGAAGCACATTGAAGTAGTATACAAACAGTAAAGTAGCCTTACCAAATAATTGTTACAGTTCACTGTACGTTGATACACCATGCCAAAGAGCTTCCCCATCAAACTTATGCACACATGCACACTCCACACATACATTGGACAACAGAGCAAAGTATATTTGTTTCTCAACAGACACCAAAGAATGCCTACCAAAAAGCAACTCTGTAGAAAGGAACGCAGAATTAGAGCAAATAAAAATAAAGGAGCCCAATGTAAGCATGCACCTGTTGTAGAGTTTGTAGAGAATCTTGGTACAAACCAGCTAATGCAGTTGGGTAACATAATAAAGGAAGTCTCAACTACCGAAACTGTACCTCCTCCATCAAAAAGTATCACAAAACACAGAAATGTCAAAAAAAACGGCAGCCAGTGCAGCTAACAATGTTCCTAAAAATCCTGATAGTGTAAGAAGAACCCATAGTAAAAATGAGTCCTTCAGAATTTGCTAATAAGAGGACCAAAATCATCCTCACCCCTTAAAACGTACTGTAGAAGGTTAATTCTACAAGCACTCGTCGACAGTGCAATCCTTCTCAAAAGGAAGTTGTTCATATTAGTGTTAAAGAGGATGAAAGCACTAACAAAACTAAGTACCAAACTACAAAAGAAACTCAGCAATAAACAGAATGTGAACAAAAATAATTTCTTACATGTTTGTGGTGGTGAATGGAGTCACACAACAACCACATAGCCATATTTTAATGAAGACGTATACAAACAAAATCAAACAAATACTATTGCCATCCATAGCAGTGGACGAGGGTATGAGACAATCAATACTACCATCATGGAACAAGAAACACTGCTTACAAAACTATCTCCTGAAAACTCAAAATTACCTCTCGATTCAGGAGAACCACACCGTCCAGTATACAAATGGCTGTGCACATCAATGTGTGCCATTCCAAGCAAAGCTTTCACATCTTTATGTCAGTTCCTCAATCGATATGTAAAAGGTAAAGCCAAAAGTAAAATGAAAGTGCTGCAAAATATGGATATTTGTGCACTGCGGAAAGACACAGGACTAAAAGGACATTCATTAGCCTGCATTTCTGGGCCTATTTTCAAAAGTACCTTCCATGATATCAAAAGAATATCAGTACATCATTCCAAAGTAAGACATTTAGTGTATAAAATATACTATGCAAAAAGTCCAGCTTCAGAATTAGGCAATTTACATACCACTCTTCTGCATGGTACACCCAAATACTTACAAGAAGAAATGGACCGTATTCAGAAAAAGTATTTAGGAAGTTGAGAGCCACGTAGAAAATGCAACAGTTTTAGAACATAGTAGTGACAATTCTGCGCATAGCTACCTTCTATTACACACATACAGAAAAAAAATAGTAACATTTAAAAGATCATCGGCTGAAGTACCAAACCAGGTATGTGTGTGTTGCCGCAGAACGTTTTACAAAAGGAACACAAAAAATGTGGACATAGCATACAAAATAGAAAACAATGAAGACTCTAAATGGTTTGAATTAGCTTTGTACCTTTTAGCTGAAAACAAATATGAAATAACTGAACGTCTAATATGTTGCAGTTACTGTACTGCAAAATTAGACAACAACCACACTCCTTCACATGCTATTACAAATAATTTGGAATTGTTTCCATTTCCAAAAATCCTGCAACAACTAAATTTGTATGAGAGCATAATAATTCAAACAGTTCACCCATTTCAAGCAATTATACGCCTTCATCCAAAAACAGCAGAATTACCTTCCTCTGAATTGGTGAAAGGCATTAGTGGCAAAGTAGTTTACTTGCCATTAGATCTAATGGAAAATGTACAAACTCTAGGAGTGGAACGTTCAATAGAGCATTCTTTAATAGTCTTGGTAAATGGAGTACCAACAAAGGACAAAAAAATGTAGTGGACTTACACAAAGTTAGACAAGCATTGCAATATCTAAAAGACAATAATGAGTACTACAAGGAAATAAATATTGATGAAAGCTTAAGGCAAACAACTGAAATAATTCAAGAGCCATCAGAAATTGGACAATTCGAACTTCTGGATCCAGCTACAGTATCCACTCTTTTGGACCATTACACAATTCATCCATTGCATTCCAATGAAAGCATAGATGATGCACTAGAAACTTACCCAATGTGACAAACCAAAGGGTCACCAATGAGTATTTGGGAAAAAAGAATAGAAGCACGTGCTTTTCCACTGCTATTTCCTACTGGCAAAGGTGGAAGATACCATGATAGACCCACTCAGATTGGGGCATCATAATACCGCTCATTACGAATGTATTCGCAAGATCCCAGATTTAGACAAAGGGCCTCATTACACAGTAGGCGGTAAGGGTTTACCGGTACCGGTATTTTACCAGTACCGGTAAATCCTTACTGCCTTACTACGAGGTCCCTTTGCGGGTTGGGGATTTTAACGCCTGCTTTTTGCAGGCGTTAAAAACCAACCCGCAAAGGGACCCAGGGAGCTAATTACAGTACCGCAATTTGCGGTGCCGTAATTAGCGCCTTCCCCATTCCCATTATGTCCTATGGGGCAAAAATGGGAATGGGGAAGGGCAATGGTGGAAGGGGGAATTACCGCCCCACCAACCTTGGAATGGGGCGGTAATTCCCCTTTCCACCAAGGCGGTGCTGGTATTTTACCGGCATGAACCATGGCTCTAATTGCGCCATGGTTCACCGCCTACCGTGTAATGAGGCCCAAAATATTTAATACATGTTACACCAACTCTATGAAAGTGAATTAGCAACACTATGTTATGGAGTTGCTCACATTCTTAAATCTGGAACGCACTTTCAAAATATGTCAGCTATGCAATTAATACAAAAAGTACAAGAAAAAGATGAGGTGTTACAATTAAGTATAACAAGTTTGTTTGCAAACATGTGTGGTACAAAGGAATACTGGTGCAGACGGCACGGAGACGTGCGTTGCATGATCAGAATCCTTGGACCAACAACTTGGTTTGTTACGCTAAGTTGTGCAGAATATGCATGGGAAGATTTACATCAGTTCCTATGCATAGCAAACAGCAACAAAAACAACATAACATATTAATACCTGGAGAACTTTGCTCTCTAGATCCAGTAAATGTCTCAAGATATTTCCATCATCGTTTCATTGCACTGCTACACTTTATTTGCAATAAAATTGCTCCTCCCCTTGGAGAAGTGCAACACTTCTTTTGGAGAAAAGAATATCAAGCGAGAGGAGTACCACATATTCACATGCTGTTATGGATCAAAGGTGCACCGAAATTGATAGCACTGTTTTGCAGTTTATCCAAAAATATGTCAAATGTGAAATCCCTTCACAACAGACACATAGTGAGCTGCATGGGCAGATTTTACATTTTCAAAGACACAAATGTGGCAAATATTGTCGCCGCAAATACAAAAAAGAAAGATAAATACTACACAAAATACTGCTTTGGTTTCCCTAGACCAGTTACAGAAACAGGTGAAGTAAACAATTCATGTCTTCGGTTCGACATAGTGTTAAAGGTAAATCACCTAAAAAAAGTATTACATAAAAAGAAGGTAAGAATCAATATATATCAATGATTACAATGCAATCATTGCCCTATTATGGAATGCAAACATAGATGTGCAGTACATTGCAGACAATTCAACTGATGTTGCACGATATGTTACAGCCTACATAACAAAGGCAGAAAAAACAGAGCTTCAAGACCTCTGGGATGACCTAGCATCAGACAAAACATTATCACAGAAATTGCACAGCCTAGGCATAAGAATGCTCTCTCATAGAGAATGTGGGGCCTATGAAGCAGCAAATACTTTAACCGGCACTGCTTTGTATGGAAAATCAGACAACATAGTATTGCTCAGTCTTGGTCCTGCAAAATCTAGAAAAAGAGTGCTAAAATCATATGAGGACATAGAAACAATTGCCAAAGATGATCCCAACTGCCAAGACATTCTAAAAAAAATGTTCTAGGCACATACTATCCGAACAGGAGTACCCCTCTGGAAAGCATGTGTCTATACCACATAGTGCAAAAATTTGCATACAAATATAATGTAAAACCTGAAAGCAAACGTAGATATAGAGTGACCGATTGTGAAGGGAGCTTAGTGAATCTTAACAAACGAAGCTTAATTAATCATGTGAAATTGTCATTAAAAACTCCTCAACAGAAAGAACTATATTACATGTCTCAGTTACAACTTTTCAAACCATGGAGAAAAGAGGAAGACATACTAGATAATTATGAGTGCTATGAAGATGCTTTCAAAGCCAATGAAAGCACTATCACCGATGTGAACTTTACGCAGTACAAAACAATGTTACACAATGAGCAGCAACAGGAAGAAGAACTTCAGGCCCAACTAGATAAAGACTCTTCCGACAGTAGTCAACCTTCTGTAACAGGAAGTCAAGAACCATTAGGACAACCACTAATAGCAAATGAGGCTGAAGTAGCTACGGCAGAAGTAGAAAACACCATGTATCAGTATGAAGAAGATACAGAAGACTTAACTGTACAACAAGCAAAACTTAACAACGATCAGCGCACCATTTTTGAAGACGTAACAAAACAAATTGTACATGATGTACAACACGAAAATAAACAATGTACCTGCCAAAGTTAAAAAACCTATACTGCTGTACGTCAGTGGTGAAGCTGGATCAGGGAAAACATTCTTAATCAAAATCATCAGCAAGTTCCTTCAACAATTGACAAACAACAAACTGTCAGCTGTTGTAACAGCCCCCAAGGTTTAGCTGCCTACAACATTGGTGGTGTGACTTTACACCGACTACTACTGCTTCCAGTAGAGCATCAAAATAAATTAGACTACTACAAACTTTCTGCAGAAGCTGCAATGGAATTATGTAGAGTATTGAAACAAATGAAAATGCTACTAATAGATGGAGTGAGCATGGTCTCCAACCTAATGTTGGCTTTGATTCATCTCAGATTGCAAGAAGTACTTAAAAATAATAACGAAGAACTCTTTGCAGGAAACACATTATCGTTTTCGGAGATCTTCTACAATTGACACCAGTGAAAGGTGAACCGATTTTTAAAACCTTAGGCCACAAATTCTGCCGGAAAACTGTTAGCATAGGTAATGTTAACCTTTGGCAACATTTCCAATATAGAGAATTAACTGAGAACATGCGGCAATCTGCAGATCGCACTTATGCCAACATCTTAAAAAGTATTAGAGTTGAGAGTATTGAAAAACCGGCATATACATGCACTTTATGGCGATAATGCATGTGCAACTGATGTTATGGAGCAAATAGCACACAAAAATGTCAATTGTATGGCATTAATGCCAACTCTTGCAAGCTGTTTCAAATTCAATGAAACAATGTTAAAGAAAGAAATGCAAGCAATAATAGAAATTAGCGCAACAGACAAATTAGACATACATGGTATGACAGTACCCATGTGTGAACAAGCCACAACAAGACTAAATAGTTTAGAAAATTCAATCTCCAACACAGCTGGGTTGGAAAAAATAATGAAATTATCATTAAATTGTAGAGTAATGCTTAAACGTAACCTTGACGAAGAGCAAGGGCTAGTTAATGGAGCACTGGGCACAGTTGTTGGCTTTCAATAATACTAACGTGATAGCAACATTCAGTTTGTAAATATTATTATTATTATTTTTTATTTTTTATTTTTTTATTGCTTCTATCAATTCAATGATTTTGCAAAAACAGGACGAACAAGTCAATCAAAATTTCTTTTCTGTTCTTTCTTCGCAAGCTTAATTCGACTTGAAGTTAGAGTTTGGGCTTTGCAGTTACCCATTTGAACTTAAAAGTCTGATTGGATTTCTCGCTCGACTTGTACCTTTCGGTAAACTGGAATTTGCTCCTTCTGGCCCCTCTGATTTGCGTAGACAAGACTCTAAGGCATTCTTTAATATTTTGGAAGTTGCCAAAGCCCAAGTTGTCCTCGATCCACTCATCAGTCGATTCCATCAGGTTTTTTCTTCATACAAGGAGTCACTGTCTATTAGTGGTCTCAAGTAAGCTCTTCTCTACTTTATTGTTTCGGGGCAATGCAGAAGAAGATGTTTTATGGTTTCTGGCTCACGTGTCGTTCCACACAATCGACAGAGGTTTGTTTGAGATTGGCCTGTAATAGCCCTTATTTCATTTGTCGGCAGTAAGTTAAGACGAGAACGCAAGAAGACGGATCTTAACAACTTGTCTGGAAATCTCTTCAGAACTTCGTTCGGTGTATGTAGTTTTTTTGGTTCAAAGTTCACGTGACAGAGGAGTTTGTTTTTTCCAGCCAGTGTTAAGGTCTCTATCCAATCAAGTTGGTCCATCTTGCGTTTTATTCTCGTAGGATTTTGAATTAGGTCTTCTTCGCTGCAACCATTATTGGCCAGAGATACTCGCTGTTTTGCTGCCCAGCAGGAAATGGCCTTGCTTCGTCCTTCAGTGATTTCAGAGTTTATTATTTTGTATAGCAGAGGAGATTCTAGCATTATTATTTTTCTGAAAAGCGCCATTTCTCCAGCTTCAATTGTTGCTTTTAAGGAGAGAGTTCCCAATTCTCTTCTGATGATCGAGATTCCTGTGGAATTCGGGAGTTGAAGGACTTTGCGCCAAAAATATGCTTCCAGTTTAGGCCAAATTGCCGGAGGAATCGCTAGCATTGCTTCGCAACCATACGTCAAACTTGCTATTACTTTACCCTTGTAGAATTTAATAACAGGGAGAAGTGAGAACCGCCCGTATTTTCGATCGATTATTCTGGCCTGTGTGGTTAGTTTTCGGGTCTTGTCCCATATGTGTTGTTGCATTGAGGCTTCTGTTTTTGAGTTGTCCAGCCACACCCCCAAGTATTTAAAGAGTTTTACCACTTCAACCGGCGAATTTTCGACGTGCCATTTGAAGGATTTTATGTTCTTCTTTGATGGATGGCCTAAAATCAGGATTTTTGTTTTTTCCTTGTTAATTTCTAAGTTGTTGTTCGATATGTAGTTGCCCATGTTGTCAAGTTGCCTTTGAAGCCCAATTTCGGTTTGATCTAAGAGGATGATGTCATCGGCATATAATAGGCGAGTCACAGGTGTAGTTCCAAATTTCAGAGGAAAAGATCTTATAGCTTCCGAAGTGTCTTTAAGGTCACCCAAAAAGGAAATGAATAGGGCCGGGGCCAATGGGCAGCCCTGTTTCACGCCTCTCAGGGTCGAGATTTCGTCAGAAAGCCTTCCTGCTTGGTCCAGCTTGACCCTAATCGATGTCTTATCGTGGGAAGCCTTTATTGGGTCAAGGATGTTAAGTGGGCACTTCCATTTGCCTAATTTTGACCAAAGCAGATTTCTGTCAATTTGATCAAACGCTTGGCTTAGATCTATAAAGGCAACATATACCTTTCCAAGTCTTTGCATAGATCTTGCTTTTATAATGCTCAGAGCCATGATGTTCTCTGTGGTCCCTGAATTTTACAAGAACCCTGTTTGAAATGGGTCTCTGCACGGTGCTGTTTTTGCCCATGATTAGAAGCTCCTTAGAAGAAATGACCCATAAAGTTTCCCGATTGTGTCCAGGAGTGCTATTGGACGATAATTTCTCGGGTCGGTTCTATCTCCTTTTTTATAGATTGGTGCAATCACTGCAGTGTGCCAAGAATTAGGAATCGATCTTGTAGCGCTGCAGTTTTTGAATACCTGCTCTATAAAGTTTGCCCATTTCTCTGGATGATTTTTTAGATCGATATTAGTTATTCCGTCTGGCCCTGGAGCTCTGGACGATTTCAGACGCTTAATGGCCAGTATGATATCATCTTTGTCCGAAAAATCTTTCCACGTGGTTTGGTCTGCCTCCGTCATCGGATCTTCTGTGACTTGGCTAGGAATTTGGAAACTTTTGGCGAAATGTGCTTTCCATTGTTCTTCTGGGACATTATTTAAACCTTTTGTGATTTCTCCTTCATTAAAGTTTCTTATTAATTGCCAGAAGGCTCCCGAATTTTTATTAGCCAGTTTTCTAAGCATATCTTCAGAGTCCTGTTGGTATAGGAAAATTCTACGGAAGCGTAACCAGGATTTATACTTTTTTTGTTCCTTCAAATAGAGGTTTCTAGGATCTTCTGAGATTGATTGTGCTGCCAGTTTCTTTAGCTTTCTCAAGGTAGAACGTTTTGATACTAATTCCTTGTCATAGGTGTGAAGAGGATTCTGAGTAAACTTTTGGGTTGGCCTTCTGGGAATCATGAAGGGAATCAATAGGGGCTGGTAGTCAGTAGATTTTAAAGACTTGTTGTTTCCCCGTAGACAATGGCTTTTGTAGCTTCTGGACAGTTACTCTATTCGGTTGGCAGTGAGTCTTAGGTGATTTCCCTGAATGTTTGATTCAATGCGTTCTGGCATTATCGTTTTGTCTTCTCCTCCCGTAGGCCATACGATTTGCAAAATATTGTGATCACTCGCCTCAGCCCTTAAAACCTCAAAAGATGAAATTCGGCGGAGCATCTCCTCTGAGACATATATATAGTCTATTGTCCCGTTCTGGGCGCCCTTTCCCAGGTTGGGATGTGGACCGTCTGCGGAAGAGAGTGGTCAATATTGCAAAGATTTCTTGAAGCCATAAGTGATTCCCATTTCTGTCCACGAGATTCCACCTGGCTTTTCGGACGCAGTGATTTGGTCCTTGAGGGATCAGTCGGACATTTGGCGTTTGGATCTCCACTTAAAATTATTAGTGGACTATTTTGGGTTGTCATTATGTTGTCTATCTCTCCCTCAATGGATTCAATGAAGAGCCTGTCCGAAATGGCTTGAGGGTTCCAGTAGACCGTAATAACAGTTATCACAAGGGAGGTTAAGGTTTGGCTCTTCCTGTCTAGTTGATCCCACTTTATTGAGACTGCAAGGTAGGATTGAGTTGCTGCCAGCTTCTTCTGTATTGAAAGGCCTGAGTCAGATTTAACTGCCACAAGAAGCCCAGATGATGGACGGCCCAAACGACCTTTCTTGGCCGGGGAGATTGCAACTGCAAAGCCGTCAATGGTCGGGGGGGTGGTAAGCCAAGTCTCTTGAAGAGTGATAATACCGAATACTCTGAGGTTTATTGCTCCAGGTTTAGTGAGATGGTTAAAACCCCTAGTATTCCAGGACATCATTTTGAGTGAACGTGACTGAAGATCGTGTGGCAGACTTTTTATTTTTGGACTTGCATCTACTTTGTTGAAATCCGCCTTGATGCTAGTCGGCGTTTGTTGCTATTTCTTTGTTTGCCCAGAGGACGATTTCGGAACCATGCCAGTAGGTGTTTAATCGGGGCGAAAATTGGTAGATTAATTTTGGGTGCTGATGGGTTCGTAACTCTGTCAGATAATTTTTGTTCCGACCTTTTTCCCCAGGGCGACAAGGTTCTTTTCTTGGTATGCACTCTGTCTTCTAGTCTTTCATTGGCTCTATATGAGTCTGTATCTGCTGATTTACTAATAGTTGAGACTCGATTTTTTGGCTTTTCTCTATTAGCTGATTGATGAGGTGAATCTCTTCTCTGGGTCGATGACCAATTCCGGTCATTAAATTCAGTTTTGGAGCTATAGTGAATTTTTTCGTGGTGTTGTGGGGGGTTTTTGGACTCCGAATTCAGTCCAGGTTGCCCTTTTTTTATCTCAGAAATCAAGTACCCCTTTCTCAGGAGATCTTCCTTACCTTCTTTAGTCAGTCTGCCTTTGGCTTCTGCCCTTGCGTGTAAAAACGCCTTTGCTTTTTTGTCCTTATCATAGGGCTCTACCAGTAGCAGATCATTTGTTTTAAGGTCTTCAAAGTTTTTGACATGTTTCAGAATTTTCAGAACAGTGCCCCTATTTAGGGTAATCTTTTCGAAGTTGTCCAGGATCTGTTCTAGTTTAAAGACTGACGCAAGAGCCAGTCTTTCTTGCTTTACCGGTTTTTGGTTTCGAATGCTGGGTTTAAGGTGGTAGTCTTCTTTCAGCTCAGTAGGAAAGCTAGATTTGTTTTGCAGAATCTGACCTTCTTTTCGACTGTTTTCCTTGTCTTTTGGTGACTTTAGGTCTACGTAGTTTCGTTTGATTGCCACCGATTTTTTCCATGTGGCGTCTGGACCTCTAGGGTGCCTTTGATTTGGACTCGGCCCCTCTTTTATTTGCTCACTGAACGTCCTCCGTTTTTTAGGCGTTGGAGGAGTTGCGTTGTCGTCGTTTTTAGGCGAACTGGCCTCAATTTGCTTCTCAGTACGAGATGAAGTTTCACTTGCAGAAGACGAATAAGTGGAAATGTCCATCATCGTTTCGTCTCGTAGGAAGTCGACAACTGTGACAGGAGAGTGAGACTGTGAAGCTTCTGATGGGCTCCTGACAAAATGACATATCTGGATTGGAGATTTGATGGAAGTGGATAGGCTCCCGTGCTGGGCAAGCTGAGGTTCGAGGCGTAGAACCTGCTGTCATAGATTTGTAAATATTCGCTTTGATAAAATTTCAGAATTGAAAAGGATAGGGCGCAATATTGCTCGATTCCTTCTTTTCAAAGACATGTATGTACGTAGAGAGCAATTTTCTCTAACTCTTGCATATGCAGTTAACATTCATAAATCCCAAGGTCTTACCCTTGAGAAAGCATTGATAGATATAGGAAACTCAGTGTTTAAGGAAGGCATGAGCTACGTAGCATTATCACGCTTACGTACACTTGACGGTCTATTGCTAATAAACTTTGATTCAAGTAAAGTCAAAGCTGATATTCCTTGCATTCTAGAATACAATAGATTGCGTTCACTGTACACCCCTCATCTGAAACAATGCCCTGTTCCAGATAAAGTGAAACATGGTAAAAGAAAAGTAAATGAAACAGAAATGCAACAGAATGCAACAGCAAATTCCTCAAAGTAAAGAAAAGAAGCTAAAGTTTCATCAATTGCCGCAAACATAGAAGAACCTATTAGTGAATGTAAACCAGGTACTTTTCAAAGAAGCAACAGAAAAAACGAAAAATGCACTCAGATACAGAACTTGCTGGCCCATTCAAATTTACAAATGAAAGTGGGGTAAGTTGCTATGCAAATGTAGCAATGAATATTCTATTTCAATTGCCACCAATTGTTAACAATATTTACCTGCACAGTACATACCAATTGTGTTTGCAAATATTAATGCTGCATAGAAATGCAACAAGCAATCCTGACAACACATACAGTGTTCATGGAGTAAGGCAACAATTGGACGACTCTGCTGGAATTGTGAGATTTACTATGAACTCACAAGTAGATCCACAAGAATTTCTAATGTACATACTATTAGTATTGGAAAACAAAAGCATGCCTGTAAATGAAATCTTCCAAATACGTACATGTGGAAACATACATGCACTCTCTGTAGCAAAGTGATACATGAAGAAATCCCAAATGAGCGATTTGTGTATGTTTCCATACCAAATAGTTACAGCATTCCATTTCAGCAACTTGTACAAAATGCAAACCATGGCAGATTATGTAGTATTTGCAATTCAGTCAATCGCTCCACCTTACTGATACAATCACATAGTGCCTACATAATACTTATGCTTCTATGTTATAATGCAGATGGCACCAAAAACAACTGCAAATTTACTGGATTCACACACAGTCAAGTGTCACTTGGAAAGAAAACCTGTACAACAGTAGAAATAATCGATCATGCAGGAGCTACAACCAATGCAGGTCACTACACTGCATTCATTAAAATGAATTCTGGATGGTTTGAATGTAATGATAGCACCATTACTCTAAAGGAGAGGTTGCCAGCTAACCTAACAAATGCGTATGTAATGTTCTTGAAGCCAAAATTTACGAAATAATGTGTACTTCAAGATTGTCAACAAAGTATGTGAAAGACTGCAAACAGTTAGAATACGCCCACAGGTATCTAACTGTTGTTAAAAATCGGCAGGAAGGCAACAAAGAAAACATTAATGGGAAAGATGAAGGAAACAGGATATATCAACGACACAAATGAATGAGTATCACAAATCTGTAGGAACAAATGCACAGTTAGAATACGCCTACAGGTATCTAACTGTTGTTAAAAATGGGCGGGAAGGCAACAAACATAACATTGATCAGAAAAAGGAAGAAAACACTGAAAGGAAAAAATGAAGTACTTACTACCATAAGAAATTACGTTTTTTTTTAATCCGAGAAGGATTTTTTTCCCCAGACCCAAGGATTAGAAAAGCAAACACAGAACTGAGCGCAATGCACAGTACACTGGTTTGTAAACTAAATATGAGGGTCCAACAAAAAAAAAAAGTTAACTGTCTATTATGCAATGTAGTCACTAACACACCTTTTTCTTTCATCACAGAAATGGAAAAAGTGATACTTCCGCCAAGTACGATATCCAACTAAAAAAAAGTATGTGGATTCTGAACAAAGTAGTGAGTAAGTATATTGGCAGGCATTTTCTACACATGGGAATGTACTCGTCTAATCTATGGTACTAATATGCTGCAGTGCCTGTACGCTGCCCTTCCATCTTCGGTAATTAACCTACTACCTATGCCTTACAACCAAGGTACAAGGATTATAGTTCCTATACACAACCATCACTACATATGGAAACCATGGTCTTTGTGAATAAGCTGCTTATAAATCTACTTTTCGGACCATTGTCTGCAGCCATGAAATTAAGACACTAGGGCATCAACACAACTACCACATTCCACCACACCCATATTTACTTTTAACTCCACTGCTTATGACTTCAGTCTTGTGTGCATGGGCTTTAGCCATGCACCCAAGAGTGCAGAGTCTCACCACAACCGCCTCTGTGATGTGTGGTAGTAGGGGTTATTCTATAGGTGTGTTATCCTTCAGTACCTCTGCCCAGAGGCTTCCCTCCTAGCTGTATGTCTGTAGATTTTACATGGGATGGGTGTGCAGTGTCTTCCAAGTCTAGTACTTACCACTTTGTTCTTGGTTGCATGGCCTTTCTCCACAATTTGCCAATCAAAACGCAACACTATGGGTGTATGCATGGGTGGCACATGCGGCGGTGGTTGTGGCCAGGGCCTACAGTCTTGGAAGTGAGGCCTTCGGCCGACGGCCATGCATCCAAGACTCTAGGCCCTGGCCACAACCACCGTAGCATGTGCCACCAATGGCAGCGTACTAATGAATATAATAATAGCCATTGAAGAAAATAATGCATTCACAGCATGTTGTCAATTTCAATGTTCCCTAACACCACACGTGTCCTTAAAAATGTAACAACTCCCCCGTGCACTGCACGGGCTCAAATACTGGCCTTATTCGACCCCTCATTTTCTGTGCGTACAAGGAGGCCATAGGACATACGTCATTAAGTAGGTATAAGTGTACTGTGCGTACAAGATGTCCATAGAAATTACATCATGACGACCGACCCCCAGTACAAATGCATTGGTCACCCATATCTTAAGACTGTAGCCCCTGGCCACAACCACCGTAGCATGTGCCACCCATGGCGGCGTACTAATGAATATAATAATAGCCATTGGAAAAAATAATGCATTCATGGCATGTTGTCAATTTCAATGTTGCCTACCAATACGCGTGTGCTTTCAACAGTTACAAATTTCCTGTCCACTAGATGGACTGAAGTGTTACAAATTTCCTGCCCACTAGATGGACTGAAGTGCTATCCTTATTACACCCCACATTTACTGTACGTACAAGGTGTCCATAGAAATTACACCATGACGACCGAAGAACAAATGCATAAATCACCCATTTCTTACTGTCTGAACCTTTCCCAATGCTCTGTGACACAGCAAAATAGTTTAATGAAAAAAGCATGTGTACGCTGGTTGTTGCTCCGCTTTCCGCATATCCAAGATGTCGGGCGCATCCAAACCATCTGACGCAGAACACGTCTCGCAAGCAGCCAATGAGCAGAGAAGTCGCGTGTCCGCGCTCATGACGCCAGCCCCTTAGCCAATCTGTATCTTTTTGTCGACCGAACAGGGAAGTGTGACCGTGGAGCGAACATAGATATCACTAATTATTTCAGACGTACTTTTTCATAATTATAAAGAAACATACTGCAAGTATGGTGACCACATTTACCAAAGCACGCTTTCTGGACCAAGCCCCTATAGCCGTGCGCAAGGTTTTTCCCCCATTCAGTCTATGGGAAAAAAAGACGTTTTGGGACCCCCCCTATAACTAAAAAAATTCAGAGTGGCCCATACACTTTTATTCCAAAGTTTGGTGAGGATTTGTCCAGGGGGAGCCAAGTTATAAGCCACCCAAACAGTGCTCTTCCTATGGAAACAGCAACTTAACCATAACTACATGGCCACTACCGTGACCATGTGATATAAAATATATATATATATATATATATATATATATATATATATATATATATATATATATATATATATATATATATATATATATATATATATTCAGTAAAAAAACGTTGTTAAAGGGACGTTATGGTTCAAAGTAAAACCGAAAAACCCCTGAAATTCGGCAGTTATGGTAAGATAAGCAACCATAACTCGCGCCGCCACCGTGCACTGCTAACACTAACACCAAGGACATCAAAGATGTCATTGATGACATCACGGATGACATCACATGTGCATTTACCTTTCATGAAAAGTCTGTACAAGGGATTCTTAGTGTAATGTTAATAAAAAAAGTGTCAAAGATTATTGGAATAAATATCAAGTGCTAATCAGTGCATTAAGCTATGCATTGATATAAATAGCATTCTATTATTAACTTCAATCCAGTATACTAAGGTACTCATGTAGAAACATAGGCATTGTGTGCAGCATACATGATGGAGGTGCAATATTCATAAGCTTGCCATGTTGAATAGTGAAATGATAACTGTTTTCATATTAGAGTTTTGCGTACAGTGAAACTTGTGATAAGTAGGTAATAAAACCCACTTACTACATAATTGCATTATTATACACAAATCACAAAGAGACAACACCACATACAAATATGACTATATACAAGGGAATTGAAGTAGGAAAAAGAAACAGCAATAGTAGCAGAAAATGTTCATAACCTAACTGATTACCTTTATGCAGAGAAATGATTGCTCTGTTTCAAAGCTGTTACTTACCCTATCTATATATATCACATGATGTGTCTGGACCCTAAAGAAAATAGTGTGAGTACAACATATAAAAATATGAGCATATACAGGGAAAGTACAGTAATAAAAAAACATCAAAAGTATTGGAAAGTGCTGATAAATCTACTGATAATTTTAATGCACAAAAAGGATTTCTGTCTTTCAAGGTTGTGACTTCTCCTCTGTATATGTTTCATATGATATGACTGGACCATAAGGGAATTATTCTAAGAACATACTTGAAGGATAAGTCTACGAATATAGTAATTTACAAGTTTTAGTTCCTGACTGTTACTGAAGAAAATCATGTGGCCTAGATATGTCAGGAAAGGAAAAAAGGGGTAGTCAGACATGTGATGTCATCAGTGATGTCATCAATGACATTTGTGATGTCATCTTTGATGTCCTGGGTGTTAGTGTTAGCAGTGCACAGTGGCGGCGCGAGTTATGGTTGCTTATCTTACCATAACTGCCGAATTTCAGGAGTTTTTCGGTTTTACTTTGAACCATAACCTCCCTTTAACAACGTTTTTTCACTGAATAGGTTTTTAGTAGCGCAACTTAACCATAACGTCCCTTTAACAAAGTTTTTTTACTGAATTTCATAGGTTTTTAGTAGCGCAACTTAACCATAACGTCCCTTTAACAAAGTTTTTTTACTGAATTTCATAGTTTTTTAGTAGCACAACTTAACAATAATAACTTTGACTTTATGTACATATAATATGGAACATACTGAACCCTTTCTACTGAATTTGACGGTCCGCAGACATGTTTGGACAACAGTACCACCACCTAAAAACTCTGGGGAGGTATGTGTAATAGTTATATCATAACATAGGAACATTTAACAAATTCACAAAGCAGCACACATACAAAGTATATGTAGTAATACTTAAAAAATGTTACCCATATATGTAACACACTAACCATTCATGTAAATACAATATGTTTTAAAATGGAATATACCAAAAGAAGATAAAGTGGCTTCCCCCATAATTACCACACAGACGCTCCACAACCAACAGCAAGACCAGACGTATACACTACTGATTACATATCTCACCAGACATAGTAAGTGCACTTCTTTTTACTCATATATTTATAAACTTTCTATATTAGAAAAAAAAAAACATATTACTTTTATGTTTTCTCACAGAAATGTGCAGTACTCTCGACTGGCTAGAGGAGCATTTCCCACGAGAGGAAATGCTAGAAAATAGTCCACCTAATGGTACACACTTTACTATATAAACCAATTAATAAATATTATTTTGTATACATTTAACATATACATTTTTTTTATTACAGACCATACAAAAATTCCAAGCATCTCACAACAACAATCAGAGGATATCACTCTACAGCAGATTAATCAAAATTGGACGACCTTATGCAAAATTTTATGGATTTGAAAAACTTTGTGGAAAATTATGTGATACCCCCAACAGCTCACCATTGTCCAACCTGCACTTGTCCCCCCTCACCCTATCCCACGCAGTTAACCCCAAACCCTGTCTATGGGCCAAAGCGTTTCGATGAGCTTTCCTTCCCTTCTTCACCTGATCCCAGTTATCTAGAAATCCCTAATTCTCCTGTTTTTGTTTCCGTTTCTGCCCCACCTTCCCAGTCATAATTGTATATATATATGAAATAAAGTTACTTTTCTTATTTTGTGTTGTAATTACTTTCAGTTCCTTGTGATAAAACCAATTTAGGTGTCCACGGACACCGCGGTTGTTCGGAAATGTTCGTAAAGAAACGAAAATGTGACTGTCCTGAGGACACTACATTTGTCCGTAATGTTCTCATGCAAGTTAAAAATGTTCTAAGAACACTCGTAGTGTCCTGAAATGTTTGTAAATAAACGAAAATGAAGGTGTCCTTAAGAACACTATGCCTATTCGTAGTGTTCGATAGCAAGCAGAAACTGTTCTAAGAACACTCGTGGTGTCCTGAATTGTTCATAAATAAATGAAAATGGAGGTGTGCTTGAAACGCTATGTCTGTCCGTATTGTTAGCATTTAAATTAAACTGTGCTAAGAACAAACGGCTGCCCGTAACTGTTCGTTTTACATGTGACGCACTTTTAATTAGTTCAGGACCCGAACACTGTCCGCAGAACATCAACACGCATGCGCAAAACAATGTCCGTACATTGGGTGTCCTGCGGACGACCGCTACCTTATCGAACATGCTCACAAGACAATCATGTGACCGCGCCCACGCTCATTTCATGCTCTAAATGCGGACACTGTTCGTGTCCCCGACCAGTTTAAAAGTACATTTCCAAGTAATCCAAAATATTTCTCATTAAAAAATCACCATACCACAAATCCCACATACTAATCCTAACTTTCCACATAGTTTTTGTGACTTTTTGAACCTTTTTTGATGTTCGATCTGTCTTGCGGACGGCGCGCATGTCCGCGACCCACGCACAAGCACCCCAATATAAGACCACGCCCTAGAGTGCATTCTCATTGTGTTTCTGACTATTCCACAGAGCACACTGCATTTTGCTGCATACTTTGCAGATTTTGAGATTTCCATCTCCAAGCCTATGACATCCATGGCTCGACTATTACCACATGGTGCTACATCTGCCTCAGCACCACCCCCACCCCCTCCACCACCACCATTTCCTCAAGGGCCTGAAGAGGGGAACAGGAGTGAGGATACAGAGGAGGAAGAAGAGGATGACGAGAATGAGGTAGAGGAAATCCCTACTACCCGGCGTCGGCGTGAATCTTGGGTGTGGCGGTTGTTTACCGTTCATGGAAACGGTCCTAAGTCTCATGCGAACCGTGTCACCTGCAATGAGTGCAAAATGGTACTCAGTCGCGGGAAGCATGGTTCGTATAGCTTTCGGACCACTACCATGAAGCAACACCTGCGCTCATTCCACACTGGGGCCATTCGCAAGGTTGTACCTTGCGAGAAGCATAGTAGGTTGATTGCCTCTACTTCATCCTCCGTTCCTGATCCTGTCACCACAAGGAACACCTCTGTGGGACAGCGTCTTCCTCAAGATGCCTCACAGGCCATACAGAATTCTGATGACCCTTACCTTTCGAGGGTCACAGTTGTATGTGTGTACTGTGACACAGTACTCTGCAGGGGGGTGCGACTTCGGAGTGCTTTTGAGACGATCGTCTCAGAGCACCAGAAGACCTGCTCACTACCCAAATAAAACCCACTCTACATCTTCCTCTCTCAGCTCGCCCTTTCTTATCCCTTTGGTTGGTGTCCCCCTCCCTTTACCCTCCTTTCCCTCCTCTCCTAGTGCGTTGTGTATAAAAAAGAACAAAACAAATACAAAATAAAAAAAATCAAAAAAAAAAATAAGGCTCTTTTCCGAGCCGCCTTTCACAGTTAAAAAATAGAAGTGAAGATACATAAAGCATAGCCATTTCCATTTCGTGAAAGTCTGCGGACGGTCCGCGAACAGAAAAACAATTGCATTGCTACCCTATTGAAACCAATGCATTTTTCTCTAACGGGAAGTGGTGGCTCTGAAAAGAGCCTTTGGGAGGTGTTTGAATGTAAAACATTTTAACTACGTAAGACGTACTTCAAAACGAATGCTGTATTTCTAAAAAAGGTCGCAATGCATTTTGTACATTTCTCAGAAAAATCTGATTGCCAGCATAAGTAAGATGGACTCCATCTTTGCGAAAAATGTATGTACTACGAAACAAAATATTTTCATTGTTAAAAGAGGACATGCCAAAATCTCTTAGGAAGGCACAAACAGCCTTAATAACATTACGCCTTGCTTTCTCCATTTGTGGACCACATGAGAAAGAACGAAGCCACACTTGTCTCTGCGCAATCCGTAAAAAAATTATTTTAGAGTTTGGAAACATGTCTCTTATCTTCTGAAGTCCTTCTTTCATTGCAAATTGCAAAGAAATTCCAGACACATGTCCTAATCTGTTCCCTCCACAATGAATTACAATTATGTCTGGATGTTCCTCTATCTTCAAAGTTGCACAGAGAGGTAGTAAGTCCAACCACTTCATTCCACGCACTCCATGCCAGTGCACTTCCACATGTGGGAATCCAAGATCTATAGATACTCCACAGCTTTCTGCATGCACCTTCAACCAATGAATCCATGAGTCTCCCAAAATCCATACAATCTGTGTTTTGAAACACTCAGCCATAGCTATCTGTTCTTCTCTCTGCAAAAACAATATCTGAGAAATCCTAGAACTACCGCCATGCCGCGAACGTATCGTAACATGTACAGCCCTTCTACCATTTCGATTTCACTCTCTGTGCCATTCCCTCATTGGATGTAGCTAAGCAATCACATGACCATCCACCAATCAAATCCAATAACTCTACATGTAACTGCATCATCATAGAGCAGCACTACAAATGTACGGTGTATCTCTCGGAGTACAAGTCTCATACCATTGACAACCACGATCTACGATAAATACTATACAAATTTCCAATATTTCTACTTGCAGCTTGGTCCATATCCATATACATGAACAGAAAGTACAGGTATACATATTTTCTACACAGTACATGAACACATTTTCTAACCGACTTTTACCTTCTATAATCTGAAAAATGAATGGACGATCATTGTTTCATTGTCCTAAAATGACCTGTCACTTACAAACCTTTATATCGTTTAAATTCTTCATACACACACACACACATGCAAATACTATTAAACTAACATTTTTGAAATAAAATATATACACGACATATAATCACACAAAATAACATACACACTCTATGATCAAATCTCAAACAATAATATTTGTACAAACACATAATTGGTTTGAATTTTTTCGTATATATAAGTACTTACATACATTTATATAGGACAAGCAGACTATGACATTCACTCACTGTTACATGCAAAAGCAGGCCATGACACATAGCTCTCAACTCACACGCTTTTGGCGGGTGTCACGCGCCTTGTAAAGGACTGACTCACCCGCCAAGCCTCCTGCACGCCCATTCATTCCAATGGGCGTCTCACCAGCCAAAAACAAAGTCAGGTGATTTCACCCGCCTTTGCAACACACATGGTTGAGAGCTATGATGACAATGACTTACTATTACGTGGATAAGCTTAGTTACAAGAATAGTGGTATACGTTGGTAGATTATGAATTCCCCAAACCATAGTAAAGATATTTTCTTTCCTACTCTTAGTAATAATATAGTTTTAATGGTTTTCAGGAAGGCGCTGAGCATTTCAATTTAAAAAAATCTATGTCTAAAATGAAAACAGTGCTATATAGCAACCAAATTACTAATTTCTTTCTTTTACAATTGCAGTGAAGCCCATTCTCCTGAATAGAAGCAGCCGATTTTGATTTACAAAGAACAACTAAGAAGCAAACTACTCGTTTTTGAAAAAAAAGTAAGTAGATTATTACCATAATATTTGATTTATAACTCACACGCACTGTACGGTGCATTCATTGTATTTCTGTGCCTAAAAATAGAGTTTCTGCACAATTCTGACCAAAAATCCCCCCCGTCTTAAACATTGATCTCCTGTCAGAATGGCCCTCAAATTCCTATTTTTCGGCACACAAATTACCCAACTCAGCCGCTAGAATGTAGATGTTGTAGAACAAACAACTGTTTTAATTGTATAGCTTTACCTATATCATTTATTCTTCTCCACACCACCGGCTTACTTTTTTCTGTCATCTGAACCCCAGTTTAGTAACACATTAATTGAAGAATACCCATCCCTAGTAGTTTGTCTTCCCAATTCACAATCGCACACCATTACATACATCTTTATCATCTTACTCAAACAATCATGCACACAACACACATGCATTGCAGAAAACCCCAACCCATACCTTCTGTATTTTTTTCAACAGACGCTAAAGAATGCCCACCAAAAAGCAACTCTGTAGAAAGGGACGCAGAAGTAGAGCAAATGAAAACAAAAGTCTCCAACATAAACACCCATCTATAACAGAATTTGTAAAAAACGTTGAAACACAAGAGCTAATACAGTCATGTTGTGAAACAGAAGAAGTTTCTAGTGCAAAAACTTTGCCTCCTCTATCACAAAGTAAAACGCCCCAAAAAACTATTAACAGAAAATCAACTATCACTACAAATAAAACGTCTTCTATAAATCTTGATATAGTACAAAGTAAGCATACCAAGAAAAGTATATTAGCCAAAATGTTCCGTCACAAAGTCCTTCAAAATCTGATAAAAACAGGAGAGAAACCAGGTTCAACACTTCAAACCTATCATAGGAAAGTAATCTTAGAAGCGTTGATAGACATTGCAATTCTTCTCAAAAGAAACGTATTTATTGTTGTGTTAAACAGAATTAAACCACTAACAAAACTAATAACTAAATTTCAAAAAAGACTTCTCAATAAACGAAATGTGAACAGAAATAACTTCTTAAAAATCTGTGGAGGTGAATGGAGTCACACTACAACCACAGAACCATACTTTAATGAAGAAGCATACAAACAAAAGCAAACAAATACAATTGCCATACATAGCAGTGGTCGAGGTTATGAAAAAATTAATAATACCATAATGGAACAAGAAGTACTCCTTACAAAAATATGCCCTGAAAACTTAGATTTACCCCTCCATTCGACTGAATCAGAACATCTAATTTACACATGGCCATGCACGTCAATGTGTAACATTCCCAAAAAAATGTTCAAATCTTTACGCCTATTCCTCAATCAATATGTGAAAAGCAAAGACAAAATCAAAATTAAAATACTGCAAAGTATGGATGCTTGTCCAGTACACAAGCACACAGGACTGCAAGGACATTTGTTGGCCTGCATATCAGGAGCTACTTGAAAAACAACCTTCCATGATATCAAAAGGATATCAACACATCATACAAGTATAAGAAATCTAGTTTATAAACTGTATTATGCAAAAAGTCCTGCTTTAGCACTAGCCAATATAAATAACATTGTTCTACATGGTACACCAAAAGACCTACTAGAAGAAATCGAGTATATACAGAAAAAATATTTTGGAAATGAAAACCACTTACAAGATGAATTAGCTGTCAACCAACTTCGTAACAAATCTGCACATGGCAACCTTTCACTACACACATACAAAAAAGAAATACTAAAATTTCAAAGCACTTCAGCTGAAGTACCAAACCACGTGTGTGTATGTTGCCACAGAACGTAACACAAAAACTATAGACCTTTCATACAAAATAGAAGACAATGAAGATTCTAAATGGTTTTAATTAGCTCTCTACCTTATAGCAGAAAACAAATACGAAATAACTGACGCTATAACACTTTGCAGTTACTGCACTACCAAACTTGACAACAACCAAACTCCTTCACGTGCTATCTCAAATAACTTGGAATTACATCCACTACCAAAACTCCTTTAACAACTTAATTTATATGAGAGCATCATAATTCAAACAGTTCATCCATTTCAAGCAATAATACGCCTTCAACCAAAAACTGCAAAATTACCTCCCTCTGAATTAGTGAAAGGTATTTGTGGGAAAAGTAGTGTATTTACCATTAGATCTAAAAGAAAATGTGCACACTCTAGGAGTGCAAAGTCCAATGCAACAATCTTTAATTATCTTGGTAAATGGAGTATCTACAAAAGACAAAAAAATTTGGCAACAACTGGTAGATTTACATAAAGTTAGAGAAGCCCTGCAATATCTCAAAGAGAATAATGATTATTACAAAGAAATTAATATCGAAGAAAACTTGAAAGATACAACTGAAATAATTCAAGAGACACAAGAAACTGGTCAATTTGAGCTCCTTGATCCTGCTACAATAGCAAACACTTTAGACCATTATACAATTCACCCATTGCACTCTAATGACACCATAGAAGATGCACTGGAAACGTACCAAATGCGTCAAACAAAAGGATCACCAATCAGCATATGGGAAAAAAGTATAGAAGCACGTGCTTTTCCTCTACTCTTTCCTACTGGCAAAGGAGGAAGATACGATGATAGACCTGTTCAAATATCAGCATCAGAATATCGCTCATTACGAATGTATTCTGAAGATCCCAGATTTCGACAAAATGTGGAATACATATTCCACCTACTCTTTGAAAGTGAACTAGCAACTTTATGTTACGGAGTTGCACACATATTAAAATCAGGATCACACTTTCAAAATATGACAGCCTCACAATTATTACAAAAAGTTCAGCAACAAAAAGATGAGGTTTTACAGGCAAATCTTACAAATCTATTAGCAAATATGCGAGGTACTAAAGAGTACTGGTTTCAACGCCATGGAGATGTACGTTGTATGATCAGAAACCTTGGCCCACCCACTTGGTTTGTTACAATAAGTTGCGCAGAATATGCATGGGAAGATTTACATGCTTTCCTACGCATATCAAACGAAAACAAAACAAACATAGATATACTAACACCTGGAGAACTTTGTTCTCAGGATCCTGTTAATGTTTCTAGATATTTTCACTATCGCTTCATTGCTATGCTACATTTTATTTGTAATAAAACTGTTCCTCCCCTTGGAGAAGTGCAACACTTCTTTTGGAGAAAAGAATACCAAGCCAGAGGAGCGCCACATGTCCACATGCTTTTATGGATTAAAGATGCTCCTACATTTGGTCAAGACAGTGATGCCACTGTTTTACAGTTTATTAAAAAATATGTCACTTGTGAAATTCCGTCAGAATCCACAAATAGTGATCTTCATGCAAAAATCTTACAATTCCAAACACACAAATGTGGCAAATATTGTCGTCGCAAATACAAAAACAAAGGGAAATACTACACCAAATGCCGATTTGGTTTCCCTAGACCAGTTACAAATACAGGTCAAGTGAACAACCTCATGTCTTCAGTAGACTTACACGGATGGCAGTAAGGATTTACCGGTACCGCTAAAATACCGGTACCGGTAAATCCTTACCGTCTTACTACGAGGTCCCTTTGCGGGTTGGGGGATTTAACGCCTGCTTTTTGCAGGCGTTAAAAACCAACCCGCAAAGGGACCAGGGAGCTAATTACGGTACCTATGACTCATATGAAGACGCTTTCAAAGCCAATGAAAGCAGTATAACTGATGTAAACTTTGCACAGTACAAAACAATGTTGCACAATGAACAGCAACACGAAGAGGAACTCCAGGCCCAACTAGATAAGGACACTCCTGACAGTAGTCAACCTTCTGTCACAGGAAGCCAAGAACCACTGGGAGAACCACTAATAACAATGAGGCAGAATTAGCTATGATAGAAGTAGAAAACACCATGTGTCACTATGGAGATAAAGAAGACTTAACTACACTACAATCAAAACTAGAGCAATGTAGCATTTTTCAAGAAATAGCAAAAGAAAGTGCACATGGTGTGCAACATGCAAACAAAGAATGCACCTGCCAGAATTACAAACCTATACTATTGTATGTCAGTGGTGAAGCTGGTTCTGGCAAAACATTCCTAATCAAAATCATCAGTAAGTTCCTTCAACAATTGACAAACAACAAACTGTCAGCTGTTGTCACTGCCCCCACAGGTTTAGCTGCCTACAACATAGGTGGTGTCACTTTACACCGATTACTACTCCTGCCAGTAGAACACCAAAACAAGTTAGAATATTACAAACTTTCTACAGAAGCTACAATGGAAGTACGCAGAGTATTGAAACAAATGAAAATGCTACTAATAGATGATGTGAGCATGGTGTCCAACCTAATGTTGGCTTTGATTCATCTCAGATTACAAGAAGTACTCAAAACAAACTATGAAGAGCTCTTTGCAGGAAAACACATAATTGTTTTCGGAGATCTTCTTCAATTGACACCTGTAAAAAGTGAACCTATTTTTAAAACATTAGGACACAAACTCTGCCGTAAAACGGTTGGCAGCATTGGAAATGTCAACCTTTGGCAACATTTCCAATACAGAGAATTAACAGAAAACATGCGCCAATCTACAGATCTCACTTATGCCAACATCTTAAAAAGTATCAGAGTTGGTATACTTTCTAGAGAAGCAGAAGCAATATTGAAAACCCGGCACATTCATGCACTTTATGGTGATAATGCATGTGCTACAGAAGTTATGGAACTATTAGCCCACAAAAATGTCAATTGTATGGCCTTAATGCCAACTCTTGCAAGCTGTTTCAAATTCAATGAAATAATGTTAAGCAAAGAAATGCAACCAATTACTGAAATTAGCGCCACATACAAACTAGATTTACATGGAATGACACTACCCATGTGTGACCAAGCCACAGCAAGACTAAATAGTTTAGAAAAAACAATCTCAAACACAGCAGACTTGGAAAAGATATTAAAATTATCCTTAAATTGCAGAGTAATGCTTAAACGTAACCTTGACGTGGACCAAGGACTAGTTAATGGAGCACTGGGTACAGTTGTTGGCTTTCAAACATACCCAAGTGACAACAAAATTCAGTTTGTCAATATTCTCTTTGACAAACTTTCAGAAGTAAAAAGAATAGGACGCTCAACAGCTCGATTCCTTCTCTTCAAAGACATGTATGTACACAGAGAACAATTTTCTCTAACTCTTGCATACGCAGTCACCAATTATAAATCACAAGGTCTTACTCTAGACAAAGCAATGATAGACATTGGTAACACAGTCTTTAAAGAAGGCATGAGCTACATAGCACTGTCACGCCTACGTACAATTGACGTTCTATTTCTAATAAACTTTGATGCAAGTAAAGTAAACGCTGATATTCCTTGCATTTTAGAATACAATAGACTTTGTTCACTATACACCCCCCATCTACAAGCATATCCTGTTCCACAAAAAGGAAAATGTTTTAAAAGAAAACTAAATCAAACAGAAATGCAACAGGATGTCACTGCAAATCCTCCAAAGAGACTAAAAGAAACTAAAACTTCATCAAGTACCACAAGCAAAAAAGAATCAATTAGGGAAAGTAAACCAGGTACTTCTTTAAAGAAGGAAGACAAACTCCAAAAAAAGCAGTTAGATACAGAACTACCTGGACCATTTAAATTCTCAAATATAGTTGGTGTAAGTTGCTACGCAAATGTAGCAATGAATATTCTATTTCAATTACCACCAATTGTTGACAACATTTACTTACATAGTACAGACCCATTGTGTTTGCAAATGTTAGTACTTCACAGAAATGCAGCAAAGAATCCTGACAACTTGTATAGTGTTTTTGGAATAAGACAACAATTGGACTACTGTGCTGGAATGGTGAAATTCACTATAAACTCACAGGAAGATCCACAAGAATTTCTAATTTACTTACTATTAGTATTGGAAAACAAAAACATACCTATAAATGAAATCTTCCAGATTTCATACATGTGGAAACATGCACCCTCTGCAACAATGTGACACAAGAACAAATCCCCAATGAGCGCTTTGTCTATATATCAATACCTAATTGTGAATCCGTTCCATTTCAGCAACTTGTACAAAATGCAAACCACGGTAGATTATGTTCTACCTGCAATTCGGATAATCGCTCCACGTTACTAATACAAACACATAGTAAATACGTAATACTAATGCTTCTACGTTACAATGCAGATGGTACGAAAAACAACTGCAAGCTGACTGGATTCACACATGGTCAAATATCACTTGGTAGGAAAACCTTCACAACAATAGGTATAATCTACCACGCAGGAGCCACAACCAACTCAGGGCACTACACCGCATATATAAAAAAAAAATGTGGATGGTTTGAATGTAATGATAGTACCGTTACTCTAAAGCAGGATTACCAGCTAATCTTACAAACGCGTATTTAATGTTCTTAAAACCAAAATTTGATAACTGAACTGTACTTAAACCTTAAGTACACTTGTAGTAAAAAAATATAAACTGTCACAATATTTCAAAACCTATCTAACTGCCCAAAGATTCTACAACAACTAATCAGATAAATTAATACCACTCAAATAGAGCAAAAAATAGACAGTTAGAATACGCCAATTGGTATCTAACTGTACCAAAATTTACAAATATGCAAACAGATAAATCAATACCACGAAATTATATCAAAACATAAACAGTTAGAATACGCCTACTGGTATCTAACTGGGCCAAAATTTTACAATATCCAAACAAATACTTAATATCTTACTGCTCACAAAAACTGGAACAATCCAATGCATAAAGCATTAGGCAGAAAGAACAAGTAAACGCGGAAAACAAACAAATAAATAAACTGTAGCATAACAGAAAAAGGGTTTTTTTTTAATCTAACATGGATTTTTTTTCTCCCACAGACCCAATGATTTTAGCAACAAACACAGAAACTTTGCACATTGCACAGTACTCTGGTTTGTAATCTACTAAATATGAGGGTCAATAAAAAGAAGAAAATGTTGATTGTATAATGTAATAAGTCATTATAAAATACTAATACTAACATGCTATTTTCTTTTAATACAGAAATGAACAAGAAAAACATGGACTCCCGTTACTAAATCAAATAGTACGTATAACAAGATAAATACAACCATCGCAGCATATCACACCCATACAAGCTTATAACATTGTTCCTTATAAATTAGTTTTTGACCCAAAGTTAAAAGCCACTATGCATGTGATATGCTGCGGTGGTTGTGGCCAGGGCATACACTCTTGGGTGCATGGCCAAATGGCCATGCACCCAACATTCTATACTCTGGCCACAACCACCACAGCATATCACACCCATAGATACAAGCATTGCAACCATTTTTATGTCCGCGGACAGGGGGAAGGTCCTAGGACACATTCAACTTGCCAGAGGACAATACAAACAGCGTCCTAAGGACACCCCCATTTTCTTTATGTACCAACATTTCTGGACACCGCGATTGTTCTTAAAACATTTTCACCTTGCCAATGAACAATACAGACAACGCCTCCAGGACACCCTCTGCAAACATTCCAAGACCGCACGAGTGTTCTTAGAACACTTTCAAGTTCACACCGAATCCATTCTGTTTATTTGCGAACATACCAGAACAGCAGTGTTGTCCGCAGACAAATCGAACACAACAAAAGCGTCCAGCACATAAATAAAATACAACTTTGAACCTATCTCATACTCCCCCATCCTCCCCAAAGACTTCTACACACTAACACACTCTACTAAATACACATTTTGAACAAACTTTCACCGCGCTGTCCGCGGACGTCCGCAAATGCAAGATGGCGGGCGCGACAGAAAATCTGACGTGCATCACGCACCACGCCGCCCAATCAGCGAACACGTCGCATGTCCGCGGACATGACGTAAGCCGCTGTGCCAATCGGGGTGCTGTCCGCGGAGCGAACAGGGAAGTCCGTCCGCGAAGCGAACACAGATATCACTAATTTTTTTGCCTTACATTTTGGTCATTATTTAAAAAACTACTGGACGGATTTACACCAAATTTGCAAATGCACACTTTCAGGACGAGGCCGCCGCTCCTGCCGCAAATGATTTAAATCCGTCTAGCGGTTCGGGCTGTAGCCGTGCGCAAAACTAAAACTTTTCCCCCCCTGGACAGAACCTCACCAAACTTTGCAAAACAATTCAGAGTGGGCCATATACTTTTTTTGCAATGTTTGGTGAGGATTCGTCCAGGGGGAGCGAAGTTATAAGCCGCCCAAAAAGTGCTCTTCCTATGGAAACACCAACTTAACCATAACTACATGGCCGCTACCGCGGCCATGTAATCTATATATATATATATATATATATATATATATATATATATATATATATATATATATATATATATATATATATATATCTTGCTTTTAGGGTTTTAGGGGTAGCAAGGGAGACCACAGCGGTAGCAAGGGAGGCCTCAGGGGTCGCACTTGTGACCGCTGACGACCCCAAATGACATCCCTGCTGTCGACATGCCTCAGCTCGTGCCAGAATATTTGCAGGAATGTATGTCCACTGCTTGTAGCAGCATTGTAGCATTGTCCTGTCAACATCAGACCCTCAGAGGTGGGACCTTTTCTTCACAATGCAATCCACCAGTACTCATTTGAGATTGTGTGTCATCCAGAGTATGTTCTTGGTGAACAATCTGAAGTGCGGGGTGTTGACATAGGACAGCTGGTCAGGGCACATAATCTTGTATCAAAAGGGAAAGCAGGAGAGCAGAAAACGTAAAGCAGGTTGGCGGCAAACCAGACAGTTGTTCTGCCAAGAGCTGGAGGATAGGTTGGGCAGGGGTACAACAGTCTGGAAATGTAATAGGGGTCAGGTCTTCTCGACTGGATCTCAGGGTGCTTTTTTGGTGTTCTTAGGGGTTCTATGTCGACACATGCATTTGGCCTTGTGTAGAGCAAGGGTAGCGGTCCATCCATATGTGTTAAGAGGCATGAGGACCGCTCCTGTCCTTTATAAGCACACTGAGGCAGAAATCCAAGCTGGATTCATTTCCCTGTGGATTTGCCATACGTAAAACCCAAAGTTAAAACATGGGAAGCCAGCTCTGCGAGCATATTATTGGCAAATCATTAGAATATAATGTGTTTATGTAACCCTTTATTCCACTTTGAACCACTGTTAATAATATGTGCTATCATCATCCTATTTATAGCAGGTCACTTTACAATATTTGATAGGTTGATGCCGGTCCTGCTGGTATTCAAACTGTGTCTGCAGGTTTAACACAAATCCCTGAAGTTAGTGCACAACTCAGTGAGCTCTCTCGAAGAGGTATCTCAACAAGAAAGAGGGTAATTCATAGAAAATCGCACAAAAGTGGCGCACGCGACTGGCGCACAGCATGCCCGTGCGAATGTCTGCGCCAGCCACGTGCACTAAAATCGATTTCCGCGCACAGCGTATTCATGGATTTTCGCATCCAAAACCAGCCGTGGCGCAGTGTGGCGCAGCGACTCTGCAGCAGCGCCAGTTACGCCCCCAAGAACGCCCTCGCGCAAGGAAAAGCCTTCAAAATCCCCAAATAATCGCAAAGGGCTGCGCTAACCCTGGACCAGTACACAGGGCTGGCAAACAGCAAACGCCAAGCGGGGAACATGTATAACAGGGGTTCGTGGGAAGTATCACATGCGATTCCAGCAGGGTACGTGTATTTCAGGGGTGCGCGGGAAGTTCCACACGCGATTACAGCAGGGTACGTGTATTTCAGGGGAGCGAGGGAAGTTCCACACGCGATTGGCCCCGTGCGAGCAGGGTAGTTGTATTCCAGGGGTGCGCGGGAAGTTCCACACACGATTACAGCAGGGTACGTGTATTTCAGGGGAGCGAGGGAAGTTCCACACGCGATTGGCCCCGTGCGAGCAGGGTACGTGTATTTCAGGGGTGCGCAGGAAGTTCCACACGCGATTGTCCCCCTGCGAGCAGGGTACATGTATTTCAGGGGTGCGCGGGAAGTTCCACACACGCGATTTCAGGAGGGTACGTGTATTTCAGGGGTTCTGGGGAGTACTACACGTGAATTGGCCGTGTGGGTCCTCCCAGGTGTTCGCTCTACAACCTCCACGGCCCCTGCAGGCAGCCCACACCACGGGGGACTACCCTGCAGCCCTGCTCATGTCCCGCACGCAGCCCATCACCATGGGCATGCCCCCCAGCCAACCCACATGTCACCTTGCACTACTGATCAACAATGCATGTCTCCCACCACCCCCACCCCCCAGCAGTGCAGGGGCAGCCACCACCAGGCCCCCACCCATGTCCACCACCACCCAAACCACCCAGCCACCAGGGGCAGATTCCATCAGGCCCCCACTCATGTCTACCACCACCCCCACCCCCCAGCCACCAGGGGCAGCCTCCACCAGGCCCCCACTCATGTCTCCCACCACCCCCACCCCCAGCAGTGCAGGGGCAGCCTCCACCAGGCCCCCACCCATGTCTACCACCACCCCCACCCCCCAGCCACCAGGGGCAGATTCCACCAGGCCCCCACTCATGTCTACCACCACCCCCACCCCCCATCAGTGCAGGGGCAGCCTCCACCAGGCCCCCACTCATGTCTCCCACCACCCCCACCCCCCAGCAGTGCAGGGGCAGCCTCCACCAGGCCCTCACTCATGTCCCCTATTATCCCCACCCCCCAGCCACCAGGGGCAGATACCATCAGACCCCCACTCATGTCTCCCACCACCCCCACCCTCCAGCCACCAGGGGCAGATACCATCAGGCCCCCACTCATGTCTCCCACCACCCCCACCCCCCAGCAGTGCAGGGGCAGCCTCCACCAGGCCCCCACTCATGTCTACCACCACCCCCACCCCCCAACAGTGCAGGGGCAGCCTCCAACAGGCCCCCACTCATGTCTCCCACCGCCCCCACCCCCCAGCCACCAGGGGCACCCTCCACCAGGCCCCCACTCATGTCTACCACCACCCCACCCCCCAGCCACCAGGGGCAGCCTCCACCAGGCCCCCACTCATGTCTCCCACCACCCCCACCCCCCAGCAGTGCAGGGGCAGCCTCCACCAGGCCCCCACTCATGTCCCCTATTACCCCCACCCCCCAGCAGTGCAGGGGCAGCCTCCACCAGGCCCCCATTCATGTCCCCTATTACCCCCACCCACCAGCAGTGCAGGGGCAGCCTCCAACAGGCCCCCACTCATGTCCCCTATTACCCCCACCCCCCAGCAGTGCAGGGGCAGCCTCCAGCAGGCCCCCACTCATGTCCCCTATTACCCCCCACCCCCCAGCAGTGCAGGGGCAGCCTCCACCAGGCCCCCACTCATGTCTCCCACCACCCCCACCCGCCAGCCACCAGGGGCAGATTCCACCAGGCCCCCACTCAAGTCTACCACTACCCCACCCCCCAGCCACCAGGGGCAGCCTCCACCAGGCCCCCACGCATGTCTCCCACCACCCCCACCCCCCAGCCGTGCAGGGGCAGCCTCCACCAGGCCCCCACCCATGTTTACCACCACCCCCACCCCCCAGCCACCAGGGGCAGATTCCACCAGACCCCCACTCATGTCTACCACCACCCCCACCCCCCAGCCACCAGGGGCAGCCTCCACCAGGCCCCCACTCATGTCTCCCACCACCCCCACCCCCCAGCCACCAGGGGCAGATACCATCAGGCCCCCACTCATGTCTCCCACCACCCCCACCCCTCAGCAGTGCAGGGGCAGCCTCCACCAGCCCCCCACCCATGTCTACCACCACCCCCACCCCCCAGCAGTGCAGGGGCAGCCTCCACCAGGCCCCCACCCATGTCTCCCACCACCCCCACCCCCCAGCAGTGCAGGGGCAGCCTCCACCAGGCCCCCACCCATGTCTCCCACCACCCCCACCCCCCAGCAGTGCAGGGGCAGCCTCCAACAGGCCCCCACTCATGTCCCCTATTACCCCCACCCCCCAGCAGTGCAGGGGCAGCCTCCAACAGGCCCCCACTCATGTCCCCTATTACCCCCACCCACCAGCAGTGCAGGGGCAGCCTCCACCAGGCCCCCACTCATGTCTACCACCACCCCCACCCCCCAGCCACCAGGGGCAGCCTCCACCAGGTCCCCACTCATGTCTCCCACCACCCCCACCCCCCAGCAGTGCAGGGGCAGCCTCCACCAGGCCCCCACTCATGTCTCCCACCCCCCCGCCCCCCAGCAGTGCAGGGGCAGCCTCCAACAGGCCCCCACTCATGTCTCCCACCACCCCCACCCCCCAGCCACCAGGGGCAGCCTCCACCAGGCCCCCACTCATGTCTACCACCACCCCCACCCCCCAGCCACCAGGGGCAGCCTCCACCAGGCCCCCACTCATGTCTCCCACCACCCCCACCAGGCCCCCACTCATGTCCCCTATTACCCCCACCCCCCAGCAGTGCAGGGGCAGCCTCCACCAGGCCCCCACTCATGTCCCCTATTACCCCCACCCCCCAGCAGTGCAGGGGCAGCCTCCACCAGGCCCCCACTCATGTCTCCCACCACCCCCACCCCCCAGCCACCAGGGGCAGATACCATCAGGCCCCCACTCATGTCTCCCACCACCCCTACCCCCCAGCAGTGCAGGGGCAGCCTCCACCAGGCCCCCACCCATGTCTACCACCACCCCCACCCCCCAGCCACCAGGGGCAGATTCCACCAGGCCCCCACTCATGTCTACCACCACCCCACCCCCCAGCCACCAGGGGCAGCCTCCAACAGGCCCCCACTCATGTCTCCCACCACCCCCACCCCCAGCAGTGCAGGGGCAGCCTCCAACAGGCCCCCACTCATGTCTCCCACCACCCCCACGCCCCCAGCCACCAGGGGCAGCCTCCATTAGGCCCCCACTCATGTCTACCACCACCACCCCCACCCCCCAGCCACCAGGGGCAGCCTCCACCAGGCCCCCACTCATGTCTCCCACCACCACCACCCCCCAGCAGTGCAGGGGCAGCCTCCAACAGGCCCCCACTCATGTCCCCTATTACCCCCACGCACCAGCACCGTGGGGCACCTGCCAGCAGGCCCCCACTCATGTCCAACTCATGTTCCCCTGCACCCCCACCTCCCAGCACCGTGGGGCACCTGCCAGCAGGCCCCCACTCATGTCCAACTCATGTTCCCCTGCACCCCCACCCCCCAGCACCGTGGGGCACCTGCCAGCAGGCCCCCACTCATGTCCAACTCATGTACCCCTGCCCACATGTCATCACAATCTAGATCCCCGGTCCCCATGCTCAGCCTCCAAATGCAAAACACCCACCCGAGTATTGCATCCACCCACTCAGAAATGGAAATAGCATGATAGAACTGCAATTGCAAGTTTGGAAACGAACACATGTCCCTCACATACACCCAATGGGTGTCAGTGAATCTCCAAACTCGTATCATGATATGCATGAAACCAATGAGATGATACTACACATTGAAGTTTGATCTAAAAATATGTATTCAAGAAAACAAGAATTGAATCAAAAATAAACTAACAGAAATGTGAATTTAAAAAAAGTAAAAAGAAGCATGTCCATGAAAAAAAGCTAAACCAAAAATCAGAATCCAAAGGAATGGTGTCCAAAGTCACAGTCCTGAAAAGAAAATCCAATGTGAAATTATAATAGAAAGCCATTGCTCCATGGGTAAATGGTAAAAACAAAACGAAAATCCAACAGATAACTATGTACAGGTGAACAAGCCAGGGTCCATGATCCCAACAAAAGAAATGAAACCTATCTAACAACACTACCTAATAAAAAATAACTATATACAAAAATGTGGCCCATTCATTGTCCAAAAGGTCCAAAGAAAAAGCAAAAACAAAGGAAACCTAACACTAACTACATAACTATTTACATGGGCAGCGGGCTAGTCCAACGGCTCACTGGATGTTGTCATGGGCCAGGGCATCATCGAACTCCTGTTCAATGGCTTGGAGGCGGGCATGTTCCCTGGCCCCGAGGTCTCGCAGGGATAAAGCAGTGTCCAGCTCCAACTCCCTGCGAAGACCCTCGAGGCACTCAGCCCGCCTCAGCACCCTCCACATGGAGTTCTCCGCCCTGACCATTGTGAGCCGTTCCTCCTCTGCCCGCTGCTGCTCCGCACCTATCCACTGGCCCAACCGCTCCCACACGGAAGCCACTCCCATTCCAGGGTTCTCCTGCCCTCCGGCCGATGCCTTCACCCCTGATGTTGATGGCCCCGAGCCATGATGCCTCCCACGTCGAGCCTGCCGCTGCCTCCGACGCAACTGCCTGTGCCAGCACGACGGCATCCAGGCTGATGGTATCCACCGACGCTGTCGTGCACGTGCCCTGCCCGATAATGCCGTCACATCCTCCATCTGCTGGGGTCCAGTTGCTGGTGTGTCCACCCCTGCTGGACCTCCGACTCCCGACTGTGGCAGGGATGGGATCCCCACCGAGCCGGCTGCATTGGTCGGGGCAGGTCCACAGGGGGCCCCGGTGGCATCTGGGCCGGAAGACGGAATGGAGAACGACTGGTGCATAGTTTCCACAGAGGAGGAGAGGGTCGCCAGATTGGCCGACACATGTAGGAAAACCCCGACCATGGCCGTTCCCAACTGGGCCACGTCGGCACGGTGCTCTCTGTGATGAAGTGCATGCTCCTCCCGGGAAGCACGCACCTAATCACGAATTGCACCTGTGCGCAACACGACACCAATCAGGACCTTCTCCATATGGCCAGGGGTCCCCTCGTACACAGGTGGAGGGGAGTCAGATGACATGGACATCCCCCCTACCTGCGGACGGGCCTGGGATGGGGCATCCCTGCTGGTGCATGGTGGTGCAGTCACAGTGTCAGGGACAGTGACATGCACAGGCCCCTCCACGGCGACCTGTGCTGCCTCCTGCCCCTGCCCCTGGACTGCAACACTTGCACCAGCAGGGATGCCCCCACCAGGCCCCATGTGCGCCTCAGTAGCGGCCTCCTCCTCCTCTGTGGAAACTACCAACCTGGATGGCTCCACCCCGTCTTCCGCCATTGCAAGCCCCTGTGGGGGCTCACCCACCCCTTCCGCTGCAGCCGTGGGGGCATCCCCGCCGCTTTGCTCCACAGAGCCGTCTCCGCCCTCTTCTTCACGTGGCGCTGTGTAGAGGGAGACATAGAACACAAGCATCAGGGTACTGTACAATGGTCCCCTAGACAGGAAGCAATAGCAGATGGGTGGCACTGTCAAAGATCACTTCCATCATGTCCCTCCACAACACATGGCTCAGTGCAGGTAAAACACATGCAGTAACAGGCATGGTGCATGCTATGGACATTAGCATACATGTCCAAGTCATTCTTCAAACATACACTGTTGTTTTGGAACTCACATGCATCATGTGCCATGCCTATCACATGCACACACTTCAACCTAGTTTCATCCATCTGGCCTCGTACACCACAGACACAGTGGATACAAGGATGACTAGGCTGCATCAGTGAACCGGAACATTGCCACAGACATGTGTCATGCATCCCAGGCATTCACAAGTCACAGACACGCTGGTCAGACACACAGACATGGACAGCATATATGTACATGGCATCAGCACCCATCCCTCACCCATGTCCAGGAACAGAGACTGGCATGCTTTCATGTGGCCATTCCGCATAGGGCAACCCATGTTGCAATTGAACACATGCACCAACCATGTGGTTCACACATTACTGGTCTCACATGCATGACGTCCCTGCACACACACATGCATACATGGGCAATGTCACACATACAGGCAGGTATCAGACAACCAGCACACTGCGACATGCCCTGTCTCACACAGCAATGCTTGGCCACTTACCGCTCAACTCCAGACGGGTCTGCCTCTCAAGGATCTGGCCGTGGAGCGCTTGGCCTACGCGTTGCAGGACCCTCATCTGGATGGTACTCATGCGGCCCCAGCCCCCCTCCACGAGGCGCCGGGCCTTTAAGAGGGTCCTGGACCTGCAGTCATCCCAGCGCTTCTTGACATGTTGGTAGTCGCGGACTGCTACCCCCTTCGTCACGATGTCCGTCCAGATCCGAGTCCGTCCTTCCTTGTTGGCGCGCTTACTTCCGAAGAGGGCATCATACTGCCACAGGACTTGCTCCACCAGGACACCAACTTCGGTGGCACTGAAGCTGGTGCCCCTCTGCCTCTCTGGCCGGGGGTTGCCAGTGGTGCCAGATGTAGCAGTGCCCGACATGGCAACCCCAGAGGCAGGAGTGGGTGGGCAACTGGGTCCTGGGGCTGGGCTGTGGAGCAATGGTATCCCAGTCGGGAGTACTCTGTTCCAGCAGGGGTGGACACAGCAAATGGACCCGTGCAGATGGCTGATGTGCAGGCACCAAATGGCAGGGCACGGTGGCAGCAGGCAGGCAGGTAGGCAGGCAGCAGCAGATGGCTCGTGGGAGGCTGCTCAGGGCTCTGGGGGCAGTAATTCGGCCTTTTGGGCAGGAGCTTGGTCTTCCGTGTGCTTATGCGTGGCCAGCTTGATACGGAGTGATTTGGCACGTGAAAATCCTGCACGTCTGCGTGTAAATCGAGGAAATGCCCTTAGTGCGTATGCACGTCAGCACGCATATGCGATTTCATTGGACCAAAGGCCCTTAGCGCATGATAGTGTCTGTGGCGTGAGGCGCGCGGGTGTTTCCCTCATTACACGTGATGACAGAGCACACGTGGATTTCCACCAATCGCGTGTGGAACTTCCTGCGCACCCCAGTAATACACGTACCCAGGCCAATTGCGTGTACCCTCACTTCCCTCCGATTACACGCGATGACACTCGGACGTGCAGTTTCATTTCATTGGCCCAAAGGCCACCATGCGCAGCTGTGACGTCACGCGCATGGCCGTAGAGAATGGCGCTTGTAAAAATGAAGAGATACACGTCCGAGTGTCAAAGCGCGTCATTGGTGGAAATGGCCTCATCGCGTATGCGCGTCTGTGACGTGTGTATAAAAGGTACGTGTAGGACGCCATTTCCTTGTACGTGCTTTTCGTGGAGAGCAAGTGGGTGAAATCTGTACTTCTTGTCGGTTCACACGCGATTTACTTCACAGCGTTTCCAGTTCGTACTCCCTGTTACCTCTGACAGTTTTTTCTCTTTTCCTCTTTTCCCTGGGCCTGTTTCCTCAAACAGCTCCCCTACTACTGTTGTCCTGTCTCCTCAGACAGCGTACAATTCTTCTATTGGCGGGGGTTTTGCCAACGCGCACACGCGCATATTTTTCACGCTTTTGTTCCTGGCAGACGGTGAGTCGCGCACGTATCTAACATCTGTGCTTGCCCCGTGTGTCGCGGACCCCTTCAGAGGTCATTCTAGGCTGCGTGTGACACTCATACGTTCATTCTTGTGTTCCTGGGTTCCACAGCGTAGTGCAGGTTTTTTTTTCCACGCACGTGGTCTAGGAGGGGTTGCGTGCACCTTACTTCCCTTTTTTGGGCTGCCTGTGCGTTGCGTGACCCGTCATCTTTCCCCAGGGGTGACATACAGCCTTGCTAGAGCACTAGGGTACGATTACCATCTGGTACCCAAGCCCTTTGACCCCCAATTGCCCAGGACAATAGTTCACATCAACTCCCATACGCACAATAACATCAGTGCCATGGCTGGGAGACGAACAAGCCGTAAGGGTGGCAAAGGTGGCCGAGCCCCAAGTGGTGGCCGTGGTGGGTCCGGTAGGGGACGTGGCCGTGACTTGCAGGGTGCCCCCAGCCCCCCATGTGTGGAGGAGCAGTCAGGGACACCCATGCCCCCCCCCCTGGTTGAGGTTACCGTGGCTGACACCATCCATTCTCTGCCCTTGTTGGACCAGCCCACTGTGGAGCCAGACCTGGCACAGGGTGACTCCATGGCTGACTTCCAGGTCAGCAGGTCTAGGCCACGTGCGCCGGTGAACGTTGGTGTCATCAGGCCACGTGGATCAGGGGCAGCTAGGTCACCTGCTGCCCCGCGTAGGCAGGCTGGGGAGGCTGCAGGGGCAGCTGCAGCTCCATCCACCCCACCTCTCACACACCCAGCCAGGACAGTGTCGGTCCAAGTCCATCATGCTGACATTCCCCCTGACACCATCACACTTGAGATAATGCCTGCACCAACTCCCATGCTGAGCGTGCAATCCCACGCTCCTGCCCCTTGTGTCCAGAGCGGCGCAGGACACTCCGGATCCCCACCACCTTCCAAGCGGAAGAGGAAGAGTGCTCGTCCAGTAGAGGCTGATGCCCCAGACAGGGCTACACAGTCCGGCCCGTCAAGGAAGCCCAGCTTCAATGAGGCCGAACTGAATGCACTTGTAGAGTATGTGTCCGCACATGACAGCGAAATGGTGATTGTTGCAGGATCCAAGACCACACCTGCACAACTTCAGGCACACTGGCAGACCATTGCGGACATCATAAGTGCCCTTGGAATTGTGAGGCGCACAGCTAATGATTGCTACAAGCGCTGGAATGACCTGAAGCACATCGCAAAGAATAAGCTGGCCTCAAGTCATGCCGCAACTCTAGTGACTGGAGGTGGGTCTCCAGCAGACGACATAGAACTCACTCCACATGAGCAGGTTGCTGGGACCTACGTCACGGAGGAACAGATCCAAGGCGTGGGAGTAGTGGCAGATTACGAGGCATTGTCCGGTGAGTGCACATGCATGTGTGTGTCATCCATGTGCATGTTGTGTGTGGGAGGGCTTCTGTTTGGGTGCCAGGGGAGGGTGTGTGTGCCTGAGTGGTTCGGCTCACCCATGTGCCTCTTCAAAAACATTCTTTGCACCAGCATTTGGGTATAGCAGCGTCCCTTCGGCCAACATTAGACATCCAGCCCAACACCACGCCAGTTGCCCTTGGAGTGTCATCTTGCCACTACACTGTTGCTTATTTACCTCTGCTTATTCAGGCAGATTGTGTACATACCACCACTTTTACTCGGGATTTCTCAGTCCTATTGTCACATGTCTGACATGGCTATGGTACAGTGGACTGGCTCTGTTTCGTGGACATGATTAGTTTGGACATGTCCCTGTGCTATAGGACCATTTTTGACTGGCAGCTGCATGTTAAACATTAGAACCATTACAATGAAAATGATCAATCATATGAACAAACTGGACTGAATGAACAATTGGTGACCTCCTCTCCCTCTTCACTTCATGGCTAGGGTACATGCCATCTGTGTGATGGCATGTGTATTTGACCTGCCAATCACTGGCCAATGTGTGATGCCACTGCTAGGCAGCATGCAGCAAATGTGTTCATCTTCCATCTTGGTGTCATCAATGTGTGGCATCTGCCTCCCCATCACACGCAGTGACGGTGCATGCATGGGAGTGTTTTAGTCATGTGGGACATGTGTCAATCAAGTACTGTTTCTGTAGCCTTTCACCCCTCATTATGTGCCATGGTGCTAATGCCTGTTTCCATTTGTTTTCTTTTATGTCTTTGCAGGGGAAGACGCACCTGATACTGCTGGGGTTGTGGAGATGGTGCAGACCCAGGGGGGTCTGAGGGCTGACCGACCACCAGGTCGTGCTCTCAAGGGGTGTCTCTGGCTGCACATCCCCCGAGCTGTACTCAGGTGTTGATTCGGATGATGAGACCTACGTGCCGTCGCAGGTGAGTGTTCCTGGGAGGGATTCTGTTCTGTCCGACCCACCTGCACCAGGGTTAGAACCCTCAATGGGGATGTCAGTTTTGGCAGGTATGCCTTTGGTGGTTACGGATGCAGGGTCACACTCCGCGACATCTGATCCTGTTCCTGGGCCAGCAGATCAGAGGGAGAATGCAGTCCTGCAGCCTCAGGCAGTGCCGGCACAGCAAGGTGCAGTTCGGCTTGCCCCAGACAGGTGTGGTGCCCGCCGACGTGGTGGCCGTACGCCACCTGGAAATACCGCATGGGAGCAATCCATTTACAGTATGGCAACCCAACAGGCAGTATCATCAGAGATGATGGCTCAGGCCATGGATAGGGTGGCCACTTCCATTGTCCCCCCCGAGAGGCCGATAGAGCGACTACAGCAGGCAACCGACTCCATCTGCCAGTCACACAGGGAGGACATGTTGGCGTCCAACAGGGACAGGCGGGCGGCACTGGCGACTCTCCAGGAGGCCATCTCCATTGAGTCCCAGGGCCACAGGGAAGCCCTGAGGCTGGAACTCCTTCACCTCAGGACGACTCTTGTTGAGCTTGAGGCTTCAACAGACAGAAGGACAGAACAGCAGCTGGAGTGTCTCACCCGTACGCTCTCAGCTGAGATGCAGGCAACTAGGGCGGAGGTCCGGGAATCCCGTGAGTTGTTGCATGGGGCCCTCCGCACACTCATCCTCCAGAACAAGACCTACCACACCCACATGCTTGCAGCCATGGAGGAACAGACTAGGGCCTTACGTGGGCTGCCTCCCATAGTGCCACCACCTCCGGATGCAGCTGCACAGGGTGAGAATAGCGACAGCAGTGATACTCCCACAATAGGGTAGCCGTGTGGGCCATGAGCCCATGGAGGTGTTTTTTTTTCGCAAGATCCGCACAGGTGGGTTTTGGTGTGCACCCTCTCCTCGGACCTCCTGGGGGCCTCCCCAACCCCCCCGGGCCCATTTATGGCCATTTTTATTATTTTTTTTTTTATTTATTTTTTTTATTTTTTTTTGGGACAGTGTGTTGCCTTGTGTGGCTCCCGTGGGCATACGCTGCATTGTGGCTGGGCACATGCAGGCTTGTCATGGATTTGGTTCAGATGCTTGGGTTTTTGTCACACACACCCCTCCTGCTTCCCGTTTCCATGGGCTTGCAAAGGGTGTGCCCAAGTGACATTGACGTACATGGTGACATTGGACTCCCATGAGCTGTGTGGGCAGTCTGTAGTCAATACTGTGTATACATTCATAGTGCATATTGTTGTTGTATTGTACACTGCGTGGTGTATTCATATGTGCCTCTGCATCCATCTCATCCTCCATATTTGCAGGTCCATTCCTCATGTCTTCACAATGCGGTCCACCTTGGAACTGGAGTCCATGTTGTAAGCAGTGCACCTACACTCTTGCGTGGCGCCAACACTGTATACTTGCAAGTGTTCGGAGGGCTGTCATCATCAGATGGTGAGGCTAGCTAATTTTTAAGTCTGTAATGTCATGTTTAAGGTGGGTTGGAGGTTGTGTAGGTGATTGGTATTATTGGTAAGTATTTGGTAATGTGGGCTGTAGGTCCTGCATTACTGTGAGCATTTCATGTGTGGACAGGTTTCCATTAGGGACACTGTAGCTGCTGACACTTGGGGCATGTTGTGGGGATTCATTTCTTTCCTCTCACATTGCATGACATGCCATGGTGTGTTGTGTGGCCGTGCCGTGGAGGGGGTGGGTGACATGGCACTGTTTTCATGTAGTATTTTGCAAGTGGGTATTCATTTATGCAGCATGGAAGTGTATTTTCATGACACTGCATTGGTGGTGTTTGTGTAGGTAGGGATGCACACATTGTGACACTTCCACATGAACAATCTCAGGCTGCTATGGTTCTGACAGTTGACAGTCCCTTTGTTCGTCTTAATTGTCAGGCCGAGTCATCATTGCTAATCAGATGGTATGTGCCAGGCATGTGTGCACTCCACTGGGGTGTGATTTCTATGTGAAGTAATTAGCCACCAGATGCGTACGGGCTGCCTCACCCCGTGCCCTCTCCCCTCCCATGCGCAGCGGGCGTGCATGTGGTTGGGGATGTGGGGTCACCACCATGTCCACGGCCAGGCCCCAGCGTGTTGCAACATTGTGCAGGACACATGCTGCCACTATTATCCTGCACACTACTGGGGGCGCATATAACAGCTGCCCGCCAGAACGGTCAAGGGAGCGAAAGCGTGACTTGAGCACTCCGAATGTGCGCTCCACTTTGCCCCGGGTTGCTCTATGGGCTGTGTTGTATCTTACCTCTGGAGGCGTGATGGGGTTTCGAATTGGCGTCATTATGTGGGTGCTCAGAGGGTAGGCACTGTCCCCTGGTGAGGAGGTGATGGGTATCATTAGTGGGGTAGTGACATTACTCTGCATCTGACATGCATGCATGTGAGTGGCATTCGTACTCACCAAGCAGCCATGTATCACCATGCCGCCCAGCTTCGAGGTCCCGGCTTAGGGTAGACATTCGGTAATTGAAGCTGTCGTGGGTGGACCCTGGATAGTTTGCATATACTGAGGTGATGATTCCCTTAGCATTACATACTACCTGCACGTTGATGGAATGCCAGTGCTTGCGGTTCCTATAGATGTGCTCAGATGCCCTGGGGGGACGTAGTGCCACATGGGTGCAGTCAATGGCACCTAGCACTTTTGGAAATTGTGCCACACCGTAGAAATCGAGGGTGGCAGCCTGCCTTTCTGCAGGTGGTCTGGGCAGGTATATGTGCCTACGGACTGATGGGCGTGCAGTGATGATGTTCAAGACCTGGTGTAGGCAGCGTGACTGCATGGCCTGTGACACCCCACCCACTATGGCACTTGTCCGCTGAAATTATCCTGTGGCCAAGAAGTGCAGTACATTGAGGACCTTCTCCAGGGGGCTGAGTGCTTGGGAGCACAGGGTGGGTGATGTGAGGTCATCCTCCGACTCACTGACCAGGTCAAGTATCATGTGCGGGGGAAACCTGTACCTCCCATACACCTGGTCATCAGGCATCCCAAAAAGGCTGGTTCTGGGAATGAAAATTCGGGTCCTCACTATCCTCCTCCTCCTCCTTTGGTAACCCACGGCCACTGCTGCTAGGAATGGTATATTCATCCTGGCGTATGAGCTGGTTTGTGGTTTTCGCGCACTTTTATGCTGCGCGGGTCGACGTACGCCTGCTTCATGCTGGCGTACGTGTGTCAGGATTGGACACTTTTTCGGCACGTCGTAGGCGAACGTGTGAATCTTCCCGCCCACACCAGGAATACACGTAGCACGCTCTCACAGGCACAGTCACGGGTAAATATTCCCGCCCACCCCTGGAATACATGTGACCCACTCTCACAGGCCCAATCGTGTGTGAAACTTCCCGCGCACTCCTGGAATCCACGTACCCAGCTAAATCGCGTGTTGAACTTCCCGCGCACCCCTGAAATCCACATACCCGGCCAAATCGCGTGTGAACTTCGTGCGCACCCCTGAAATCCACGTACCCAGCCAAATCACGTGTTTAACTTCCCGCGCACCCCTGAAATACACGTACCCGGCCAAATCGCGTGTGGAACTTCCCGCGCACCCCTGAAATCCACGTACACAGCCAAATCGCGTGTTGGACTTCACGCGCACCCCTGAAATCCACGTACCCGGCCAAATCGCGTGTGGAAGTTCACGCGCACCCGAAGTACACGTACAATCGCGTGTGGAACTTCACGCGCACCACGAAGTACACATACCCAGGCAAATTGCACGGCTGGGGGGTGGGGGTGGTGGGAGACATGGGTGGGCGCCTGGTGGAGGCTGCCCCTGGTGGCTGGGGGGTGGGGGTGCAGGGGGACATGAGTGGGGGCCTGGTGGAGGCTGCCCCTGCACTGCTGGGGGGTCGGGGTGGTGGGAGACATGAGTGGGGTCCTGGTGGAGGCTGCCCCTGCACTGCTGGGGGGTGGTGGTGGTGGTAGACATGAGTGGGGGCCTGGTGGAGGCTGCCCCTGGTGGCTGGGGGGTGGGGGTGGTGGTAGACATGGGTGGGGGCCTGGTGGAGGCTGCCCCTGCACTGCTGGGGGGTGGGGGTGGTGGTAGACATGGGTGGGGGCCTGGTGGAGGCTGCCCCTGCACTGCTGGGGGGTGGGGGTGGTGGGAGACATGAGTTGGGGCCTGGTGGAGGCTGCCCTTGGTGGCTGGGGGGTGGGGATGGTGGTAGACATGGGTGGGGGCCTGGTGGAGGCTGCCCCTGCACTGCTGGGGGGTGGGGGTGGTGGGAGACATGAGTGGGGGCCTGGTGGAGGCTGCCCCTGGTGGCTGGGGGGTGGTGGTGCAGGGGGACATGAGTGGGGGCCTGGTGGAGGCTGCCCCTGGTGGCAGGGGGGTGGGGGTGCAGGGGGACATGAGTGGGGGCCTGGTGGAGGCTGCCCCTGGTGGCTGGGGGTGGGGGTGCAGGGGGACATGAGTGGGGGCCTGGTGGAGGCTTCCCCTGCACTGCTGGGGGGTGGGGGTGGGGGGAGACATGAGTGGGGGCCTGGTGGAGGCTGCCCCTGGTGGCTGGGGGGTGGGGGTGGTGGTAGACATGAGTGGGGGCCTGGTGGAGGCTGCCCCTGGTGGCTGGGGGGTGGGGGTGCAGGGGGACATGAGTGGGGGCCTGGTGGAGGCTGCCCCTGCACTGCTGGGGGGTGGGGGTGATGGGAGACATGGAAGGGGTCCTGGTGGAGGCTGCCCCTGCACTGCTGGGGGGTGGGAGTGGTGGTAGACATGGGTGGGGGCCTGGTGGAGGCTGCCCCTGCACTGCTAGGCGGTGGGGGTGGTGGGAGACATGAGTGGGGGCCTGGTGGAGGCTGCCCCTGGTGGCTGGGGGGTGGGGGTGGTGGTAGACATGAGTGGGGGCCTGGTGGAGGCTGCCCCTGGTGGCTGGGGGGTGGGGGTGCAGGGGGACATGAGTGGGGGCCTGGTGGAGGCTGCCCCTGGTGGCTGGGGGGGTGGGAGTGCAGGGGGACATGAGTGGGGGCCTGGTGGAGGGTGCCCCTGCACTGCGGGGGGGTGGGGGTAATAGGGGACATGAGTGGGGGCCTGGTGGAGGCTGCCCCTGGTGGCTGGGGGGTGGGGGTGCAGGGGGACATGAGTGGGGGCCTGGTGGAGGCTGCCCCTGGTGGCAGGGGGGTGGGGGTGCAGGGGGACATGAGTGGGGGCCTGGTGGAGGCTGCCCCTGGTGGCTGGGGGTGGGGGTGCAGGGGGACATGAGTGGGGGCCTGGTGGAGGCTTCCCCTGCACTGCTGGGGGGTGGGGGTGGGGGTAGACATGAGTGGGGGCCTGGTGGAGGCTGCCCCTGGTGGCTGGGGGGTGGGGGTGGTGGTAGACATGAGTGGGGGCCTGGTGGACGCTGCCCCTGGTGGCTGGGGGGTGGGGGTGCAGGGGACATGAGTGGGGGCCTGGTGGAGGCTGCCCCTGCACTGCTGGGGGGTGGGGGTGATGGGAGACATGGAAGGGGTCCTGGTGGAGGCTGCCCCTGCACTGCTGGGGTGTGGGAGTGGTGGTAGACATGGGTGGGGGCCTGGTGGAGGCTGCCCCTGCACTGCTGGGCGGTGGGGGTGGTGGGAGACATGAGTGGGGGCCTGGTGGAGGCTGCCCCTGGTGGCTGGGGGGTGGGGGTGGTGGTAGACATGAGTGGGGGCCTGGTGGAGGCTGCCCCTGGTGGCTGGGGGGTGGGGGTGCAGGGGGACATGAGTGGGGGCCTGGTGGAGGCTGCCCCTGGTGGCTGGGGGGGTGGGAGTGCAGGGGGACATGAGTGGGGGCCTGGTGGAGGGTGCCCCTGCACTGCGGGGGGGTGGGGGTAATAGGGGACATGAGTGGGGGCCTGGTGGAGGCTGCCCCTGGTGGCTGGGGGGTGGGGGTGGTGGGAGACATGTGTTGGTGATCAGTGGTGCAAGGTGACATGTGGGTTGGCTGGTGGGCATGGCCATGGTGGATGGGTTGCCTGTGGGACATGAGCAGGGGTGCAGGGTAGTACCCTATGGTGTGGGCTGCCTGCAGGGGCCGTGGAGGGTGTAGAGGGAACACCTGGGGGGACCCACATGGCCATATCACGTGTAGCATTCCCCTGCAACACCGAAATACACGTACCCAGCCAAATGGCGTGTTGAACTTCCCGCGCACCCCTGGAATCCACGTACCCAGCAAAATCGCGTGTTGAACTTCCCGCGCACCCCTGGAATCCACGTACCCGGCAAAATCGCGTGTTGAACATCCCACGCACCCCTGAAATCCACGTACCCGGCCAAATCGCGTGTGAACTTCGCGCGCACCCCTGAAATCCACGTACCCAGCCAAATCGCGTGTTTAACTTCCCGCGCACCCCCGAAATACACGTACCCGGCCAAATCGCGTGTGGAACTTCCCGCGCACCCCTGAAATCCACATACCCGGCCAAATCGCATGTGGAACTTCCCGCGCACCCCTGTAATCCACATACCCAGCCAAATCGCCTGTGGAACTTCCCGCGCACCCCTGGAATCCACGTACCCAGCCAATTCGCGTGTGAAACTTCCCGCGCACCCCGAAATACATGCACACGTTATTTTTCAGTCAGCGGGTGTCCGTGTTTGTGGGTACCCCTTTGCACGTCATTTGTCCTGGAGGGCCACAGTATTGGACATTCATCAAAGCTGTATATAGGTGCTATTTGTTGGCGCACCTTTTGGCGCACATTTTTTACAGGCGCAGGGACGCTACCGCCTGCTTTCTTGTGGCGGTCGTGTTTGTGTCTGTGCGCTGGTTTGACCGTGCACTGTTTTGCCCTATTCGATTCCATGAATACGTGTTGTAGGCGAGCGTGTGGGCGTTCCGCGCACTTGCACCCTGTACTTCCCCCGTGACGCCCACATTTTGGCAAGTTGTTCCCCATTCCGAGTGTTACGCCCCGTGTTCCGCATACTTTTGTAGCGTGCGCCGCGCTATGTGCGATTTTCGCTGTGGCCTGTGCGATTTTCGCTGTGACCTGGCGCATGCCGTTAGATGGCCTGTGCGCCAACGTGCGCCGCGCACTTTTTTAGCGCACATCAGATGTTTTTTTTCGCGCACGCCCTTCCATGAATCGATGTGCGCTGCTTTTCGTGCGATTTTCGCAATTGCACTGCGATTTTCGCAATTCCACTGCGATTCGCACGTTTTTGCCCACTTGCGCCGTGCTATTTATTCCATGAATCGGCCTGAAAGTGTGGAAAATCTTTTTCTTTGTGCTTGTGTTTCTTTTCTTTTCTTTCAGGGTAGACTGTGGCAAAGTGGGGAATAGTCTGTATTGCCACTACACTTACTCATGGTACTAGTCAGCTGCCAATATTATTATTATCATTATTATCATTATTATTAATATTATTATTATTATTATTATTATTTATTTTTTGTCACTATAGCCTTGTAGCGTTGTCACTATAGGCCATGTACTGTGGCTCAGGTAATCGGGGTGTGCAGTCGGGTAGTATTGTACAGCATCCCAGTGCTACTGGTAATGGTGCTGGTCTCAGCACTGTGAGGGCCCATTTAGATAATCATTGCAGATGCATATCAAATCTTTGCAAGAGGCCCTCGTTTTTCTGTGGTAGAGTGGGGTGCTTAGTACTCCAGGCCCTTATGTTGCAGGAACTAAAAATGCTGATAACTTGTGCTTTGCAAAGGTCTGGAGGAACATGGTGCAAAGTAATAGAGACATGGAGGTCATTACGACCTTGGAGGTAGCCATGCCGCAAATAGCGGCATGGCTAACCCTGTTCCGGGTACCGGTCCCAGGTACTGGTTCCGGGTTCCTGGAATGGGAAAGACAGGGCCATTCCGACCTTGGAGGGCCCCTTATTTCCCCATTCCAGGAACCCATCCCCATTCCCATTTGAGCCCCATAGGGCTCAATGGGAATTTGGAGCATGCTAACAACGGCCCTGTTAATAACGGGCCCATTGTCAGCATGCTGGACCACTCGCGGGACCCGCTAAGGACGCCTGGTAAAAACAGGCATCCTTAGTTGGTCCCGCAACTGGAACTCGTAATGAGTCGGTAGGGAGTTAACGGGGAAGGCGGCTCTACCAGCCCTGTTAACCCCCTTCCGCCAAGGTCGTAATAACCTCCAATATATTGCACAACCTCTGGCTCCCCATGGGTAAAATGTCCAATGATCTCAGATCTCTCAATGGACTAGGGCAGAATGCCCATGAGTCATGCTAGATGGCAGGTCGGCTGGGTAAGATGCTCACACTTTATTCTGAGGACAGTGTTTCAGCGCTGCTTCAGATCCCAACAGCTGCTTGGATGATCAGAACATGCACAGGGCAGCCTACATATGACCGCAACAATCAACAGCAAAAAAGCACCTCACTGCTGAGAGCCTCTCTCTGATTCTCAAATAATTGGTCAACCAAGTGAATGCAATGGCAAGAGAAATTCAGCCAGTTCTGTGTGCCCTCTTATCGGCATGTGAGTCTTCTGGATACAACCAGAATGGGTGGACATATACTGACACAGAAAGATGCATTTCCCCACACCCATGGCTTCTGACAATCTGGGTAGCATCTGTGGTTTCCTGTGTATTCCCCTTCTTCAAGGGTCTGGTCCCACAGGTTTGATTCTGGGTTTGTTGAGGGAACCTGGCAGGATGATAGCCCTGCTGGAGAAGATGGTCAAGGGGTACTCTTACAAAGATGCTGAAGATGGACATGCTTGTGGACCCAACAAATGCTCGAAGGCTTCAATGAGCATAGTATCTGAGGTGCTGCAATTTATTAGACATTGTCCTGGCACATAGGGGTGTTGTTAATGAAGCCCAGCTAGTAAAATTAAAAGTTTCACTTAGCTCTGAATGTCAAGAGGCAAAGGAATTATTTGCATTCTTGCTCTGTCATGATAGTGAATATATCGCTTTATCTTTGATCATGTCCCCCTCTGTTCTGACTATTCACATTGTTCCTGTGTACTCATTTGTCACCTTTCCAACTCTATTTAGACACGTTTCTACTTAGATGTTTTAGGTTATTCGGATGTGGCTGTTTCAAAAGTTGCATTACCGAAACTTTCCAGTGGGGCAAGTGCAGTTAGCACTAAGGTACAAAATTGCACAAATGCACATCTTTTCAATGCATTTTTGCATTGAAATATTATGCAAAGGAATAAGACTAATAATGCTCTAGTGCAAAAATGCAGATGTGTGGCAAACCTGAAGAAGGAGTCGGACTAAGTACTGATGTGTTCAAGCGTGTTTATTTAAATAAGGAAAAACGACGATCCGGCCCCACTGCGATGAGAGAAGTTCCCTGCCTAACAAAAGTAAAAATAAGGGTGCTCATCAAAGTGCAAAATAACAGTCCTTAGTCCAAATCCAATTCTGTACCTGGCCCTAAGACGTAAGAAAATATAACAAAAAGGAAGGCCTAGCAATAGCTTCTGTCTGGGGTATTTTGCCTGGCCCAACACTTTAGTTCCAAGAAAGCTTTAAACGTTGATCAGTTTCTCACACTACAGTCCTCAGCCTCTCTGCGGGTTCTGTTTGTCAAATGTTTAAGTCTTTACATATATCCCATATTTTTGCTTTTTCTAGGAAAGTCAATGTTTTAGTACTACAGTTCCACCATTTCGTACATGGTGCTTGATAGTGTTTTTGAGCTGTTTGTAAGCACTGGACACCCCCAGGTTCACACTCCTCCCAGTTCTGGTCACTTAGTTTCATGTTCCCAGGACTCTCCAAAGTCCTATCACCTTCTGACAAGCTTACTCTAGCGGAGTCTCAGTGGGGTGTCTGCCTGTTCTGGTTTTCTGGGCTCCCGTAACCCTTGTGGTTCTCCAAGCCTTAACTATCAATGTCTCTCAGTTTTTGGGGCACTTCAAAGCCCTCTGGCCCTTCTTAAGGCTTGCTTTATTGTAAGTTCAGTAGTGTGTCTACTCGTACAGGCTATCTCGGCTCTTGTACCCCGTGTAGCTTTCACATCTTCTGGTATTACAGTTCATCTCTCTGAACAGTGTTACTGTTACTCACCACTCCGAAATAGGCCGAAGATGCAGAGAAAATGACCTTAGAGATGTTGGTGGTATAAGATTCGAAATTCAGCCTTCCATCCCAGCTCCCCTGAGTACAAGACTCAGGCTTCCTCAAAGAGGGGCTCTTTTCCACAATGTACCTCTCTGCTGTTTCAGTTGGGACAGGCAGAGGTGTCAATTGAATAAAAGAGCGGGGAGAACACACATCGCCAATACCAATGCTGCAAAGGAATACAAAGATATTAAACAGTGTTGAGATTATGCAAGTGATTAGAACAGTTGAAGTAATTGGACAACTACAAAGATAGATATTGGAGTGGAGTTTCCCCGGGATGATCTACTAAGAATAACACAAATGAGTGGAAATTATCTAAATCAGTATTGGTTCCAATTATAGCTATAGAATTGATAACAACTGACCTGAGTAAAGATAAATGGAGAAAGAGGAGTCCAGGATACTGAAGACAACGACAGGAGAAAATAGCAAACAGGGAAGTTAGTATAAGGAACTAACCCCGAACGGTATGAGGGACGCACTAGTGCCGGGTTGGTGCAGTTCAGGAAAGCGTTTATATGCACTTAAGAGCAATCTCACAGGAAAGTCATTCAATGTCCCAGAATCCAACAGAAGACAAATATCCAAACTAGTTGTGGAGGTAACAAATAGCAAAGATGAGGATTGTCAATCAAGTATGTACCTGAGTACACAAGTATAGTTGAGTAGCCGTTGAGATGATCCGGATAGTAGACAGCAATTTGGTGTGCAGTGTGGCAACCAGGAATAAGAACTGCAAGACACAGAAGAGAGCTGGATCCAGTAACGTTCTGAGTCCAACAAACAGACGAGCACGACAGGAACAAAAGAGGAGACGAGGCAATCCAAAAGTCAGGCAAAAGTAAAAACCAGGAGTTCAGATGAGGAATCGTGTAGGGAGACAGGAAGAGGAAATGGACGAAACCGCGTGTAGCTGGTAACGCTAATTAGCAGCAACGAGCCCCTTGGAAGACGGTGGTTTTATAGTGGTAAGAGGGGTGTGGCTTGCTGTACGTCTTCCACGTACATGACGTGTCAGGTGACTCGGAGTGCGTCGACGTTTGTACAGACGCCATGGTAGCTTGTACCTGGACCATAGAGGAGCCTGCAAAGAAGTAGTATTCTGCAAGGAGGCCCGCGGGGAAGCCTGAAGTGTAACAGCATCCTCCCCCAAAGACTCCGGCAACCCCCTGGCGGAATGGAAGCTCCTGAGAAGAACCGGACAATGCAAATTGGAGAGTGGCTCCCAAGTACGGTCCTCAGGCCCATACCCCTTCCAATCCACGAGGTAGAACAACATACCCCTAGACACCCTGCAGTCCAGGATACGCGAGACCTCATATTCCTCCTCACCATCCACCAAGATCGGCGAAGGACGAGTAGGCAGACGGGTCCCGTGGACGAAAGTCTTGATCAGGGAGACGTGAAAGACTGGATGTATGCGCCATGATCGCAGCAGAGAAAGCTTAACTGCCACAGGATTGATGACATCAGTAATGACATAGGGTCCCACATATTTGGGCAGAAGCGAACGTTTGCCTGCAATTTGTAAATTGCGGATGACAACCACACCTTTATGCCACTGCGATAGACTGGAGCAGGTGATCGATGCACATCAGCATACTTCTTGGCACGATCTTGAGCTCGGAGTAAATGACAGCGTACATCCCGATGAATCTTATCGAGATCTCTGATGCAATCTTTTGCTGCAGTATTAATGGCCGGTAATACCAGATCAAGTGGGCGTGCCCTAGGATGACCACCATACAGAGCAAAAAAGGGAGAAACTCCAGTTGATGTATGCATAGAGTTGTTGTATGCAAATTCTGTATAAGGCAGAGAAGTAAACCAAGACTGTTGGTACTGAAGGCATAAACAGTGTAGGTACTGTTCGATGGTAGCATTAGTTCTCTTGGTCTGCCCATCCGTTTGAGGATGGTAAGCCGAGGAATACCTATCCTCAATACCCAGAGAAGCTGTAAGAGCCTTCCAGAATCGTGACGTAAATTGTGTGCCACGATCGGAAACAATAACCGAGGGTAAACCAAAGAAACGAAACACATTCGTCAAGAACAGTCTCGCCAATTCTGGAGCTGCAGGCAAACCAGAGCAAGGTATGAACAATGCATATTTTTTGAAGTGATCAACGATTACCCAAATAGTGTCATAGCCCTGAACGTCAGGAAGTTCCACAATGAAATCCATTGACAGCATCTGCCAAGGTTTGTACGGCACAGGAAGAGGTTGTAACAAACCGACTGGTTTGGCTCTAGAAGTTTTACACTGAGTGCATATGGAACAAGCAAAATGTAATCCTTTACATCAAGAACCATGGAAGGCCACCAAGCCCAACGCCGTAAGGCTTCAAGAGTTTTTTGACTTCCTGGATGTGCAGCAATCAAAGAATCGTGAGACCACTGAAGCGCTAAATCTCTAGCTTGTCCTGCGGGTATATAGACGCGGCCTTGAATGAATGGAATACCCTGAATGATTTCCAGGTTGAGGTCAGTGATCTCTTTTGGATGTTTTGAAACCCAATCAAGGATGATTGAACGCAAAGAGGGCTGAACCGAACAACCACAAACAACTTTGTTCGGTAGAAGAGGAAGAGCTTCGACCTGTTGAGACTGATCATCCGCATGTAAGCGCGAGAGAGTATCAGCCGAAACTTGAGCTTTAGCAGGATGGTATGTGATAACAAATTGGTATTGTGAAAAGAATAAATGCCACCGCGCCTGTCTAGCCGTAAGACATTTCATAGATTTGAAGGCCAACAGACTGCGGTGATCCGAGTATGCAGTTACAAGGTGTTCGGCCCCCAGAAGATGATGACTCCATTCCAAGACTGCGTCTCTGATGGCTAAAAGTTTGCGTTCTGTGATGGAATAATTTCTTTCGTAAGCTGTCAATTTATGAGAGAAGTAGGCAACAGGATGAATCTCTCCCGAATGAGGACAGGTTTGAGACAATACCGCCCCAAGGGCATAACCTGAAGCGTCTGCTTCAACAAAAAAAGGAAGCTCGGGATCAGGATGTTTGAGGACAGGGGCGGAAGTGAAGGCTGATTTTAATTGATCAAAGGCTCTCTGAGCTTCTGAACACCATACAAATGGTACATTGCCACTTGTCAGAGAGGTAAGTGGTGCATAGATTTCAGAAAATCCATTGATGAAGCGTCTATAAAAGTTTGCAAATCCCAGGAATGATTGTAAAGATTTGACTGAATTGGGCACAGGCCATTCAAGGATCGCACTAATTTTGGATTGACTCATGAGCACTCCATTTTTAGTAAGGTCATATTCCAAAAATTCCACCTCTGAGGCATGAAACATGCACTTTTCGGCTTTTACAAGCAATCTATGTTCTCTCAGACGTTGGAGTACTGTTTTGACATGTTTTTCGTGGTCTTCATGGTTTCGTGAATAAATCAAAATGTCATCCAGGTAGATAACAACAAATTGATCAAGAATGTCATAAAACAGATCGTTCATGAAAGCCGGAAAGGTGGCCGGGGCATTACATACCAAAGGGCATGACAAAATACTCAATTAGACCGTAATGTGTTTTAAATGCGGTCTTCCATTCGTCCCCCTCTCTCATGCGGAGGAGATTGTAAGCTCTTCTGAGATCAAGTTTAGTGAATATTTTGGAAGAACCCAATTGATCAAGGAGGACAGAAATCAGAGGAAGAGGATACTGGTTTTTTATGATTGCTGCATTCAACGCACGATAATCAATACAAGGACGTAGATCCCCTTCCTTCTTAGGGACAAAGAAAAGTGGTGATGAAATTGGTGATTTGGAAGGACGAATGAACCCCATGGTCAAAGCCTTGTCTATGTAATCTTTAAGGACTTCGTCTTCTTTGAGAGTGAGGGAGTACACTCTGCCGGATGGTATCTTTACTCCAGGTATTAGGTCTATTGGGCAATCATAGGCTCTATGTGGGGGTAGAGTCTCCACCATCCCTTTGTCAAAAACATCTGTGTAATCTACATATTGAGAAGGTATCACAGAGACAACATTTTTAGAGACAGCTTGAATATGCATAGTAGGAGAAACTAGCGCCCTGAATGGACTATCCTGGGTAATGCTGAGTAATGTAGTACATCGAGTATTGCATATATTGGAAGCGAACTGAATCTGAGTTGTCGACCAGTCGATGGCAGGATTATGAAGTTTCAACCATGGAATGCCCAGAATGACTTTGTAAGCTGGTGCTTTAATGATATGGAATGATATGTCTTCAGTATGGCCTTCATCAGTACTCATATTCAGTGGAACTGTTTGGTGAGTTACCATTCCTGAGACAAGAAGTGAACCATCCACTGCATTCACTGTTTCAGGTATAGTTTTGCGAACCAGTGGTATTCTTGACATGGCGGCAAAGCATTGATCAACATAATTACCTGTTGCACCTGAATCAATCACGGCTGTTGTCTGGAATGAAACACCGTGATCTAAGGAAAATGTAACAGGTAGGCGGACTAAATGACTCGGATTCTGTAATGTAGAGTCCAAAGGTGAGTTTCCCAACATAGGGACTCTGTCTACTGTCGGGATTTGGCGTTTCCCGCCTTTCTTTTAGGTTTTTTGGAACACTCAGGTAATAAGTGATCAGAGGCCCCACAGTACATGCAGAGATTGTGTGATCGACGATATTCTCGTTGAGCAGGGGTAAGCGGTCCCCTAACCACACCAATCTGCATAGGTTCAGGCGCAGGAGGTGAAGAAGACGAGGCCTCTGCTGAAACCGTGCTGAACAATGCTGTTTTCTTTTCGCCGCTTCTTTCGGATTTACGAGCATCAATCTGAAGGACTAAGTCTAGCAGTTCCCCGAATGCCGTGGGAACTACAGGAACAGTGGAGAGGATGTCCTTTAGTTCATCTGAGAGGCCTTGATAGAAGACGGCTGTCTTCTTTTCTTCAGTCCAGTCAGTTTCTGCTGCCAACTGATTGAACCGGGCCAAATAAACAAATAAAGAAGTGTTCCCTTGTCGATGTTTTAAGAGTTCCAGGTCAGTAGCTTGAGTAATATAACGTGTATCACATACTTTACTCATCATAGCAAGAAGGGCATTACAATTGTAGAGAACATTACTATTGGATTCCAACAACGGGTTAGCCCATGCGGCTGCAGTGCCTCCCAAATGAGACAAAACAAAAGCCGCTTTAGTTGTAGAGGTGGGAAATGAGGCGGGCGACATAGAAAATGTAATTTGCATTGGTTAATGAAGGTTCGATATTGTTTAGGGTCGCCTAGGAAGCGTTCAGGAGGAGCTAGGGGGAACTGGGTTGTAAGCATGATCGGGTTTGATTCCTGCTGTGGAGATGGAAACCCTGAACCAGATGCTGTAGCTCCAGCACCAGCCATCTGTGACGCTGGTGTGGTAACCAAAGACTGAATGGCGTCCATGCGTTGGCGCAGTGCTTCTTGTGCATTGGTCAGGTCGGTACGTAGATCCGTGACCATTTGCACGATTTGATTCAAAGCATCACTGGCCTCCGTGGACATATTTGAAGGCTGCTAATTCTGTTACTCACCACTCCAAAATATGCCGAAGATGCAGAGAAAATGACCTGAAGATGTTGGTGGTATAAGATTCGAAATTCAGCCTTCCATCCCAGCTCCCCTGAGTACAAGACTCAGGCTTCCTCAAAGAGGGGCTCTTTTCCACAATGTACCTCTCTGCTGTTTCAGTTGGGACAGACAGAGGTGTCAATTGAATAAAAGAGCGGGGAGAACACACACCGCCAATACCAATGCTGCAAAGGAATACAAAGATATTAGACAGTGTTGAGATTATGCAAGTGATTAGAACAGTTGAAGTAATTGGACAACTACAAAGATAGATATTGGAGTGGAGTTTCCCCGGGATGATCTACAAAGAATAACACAAATGAGTGGAAATGATCTAAATCAGTATCGGTTCCAACTATAGCTATAGAATTGATAACAACTGACCTGAGTAAAGATAAATGGAGGAAGAGGAGTCCAGGATACTGAAGACAACGAAAGGAGAAAATAACAAACAGGGAAGTTAGTATAAGGAAGTAACCCCGAACTGCACGAGGGACGCACTAGTGCCGGGTTGGTGCAGTTCAGGAAAGTGTTTATATGCACTTAAGAGCAATCTCACAGGAAAGTCACTCAATGTCCCAGAATCCAACAGAAGACAAATATCCAAACTAGTCGTAGAGGTAACAAATAGCAAAGATGAGGATTGTCAATCAAGTATGTACCTGAGTACACGAGTATAGTTGAGTAGCCGTTGAGATGATCTGGATAGTAGACAGCAATTTGGTGTGCAGAGCGGCAACCAGGAATAAGAACCGCAAGACACAGAAGATAGCCGGATCCAGTAACGTTCCGAGTCCAACAACCAGATGAGCACGACAGGAACAAAGGAGGAGACGAGGCAATCCAAAAGTCAGGCAAAGGTAAAAACCAGTAGTTCAGATGAGGAATCGTGTAGGGAGACACGAAGAGTAAACGGACGAAACCGCGTGTAGCTGGTAACGTTAATTAGCAGCAACAAGCCCCTTGGAAGACGGTGGTTTTATAGTCGTAAGAGGGGCGTGGCTTGCTGTACGTCTTCCACATGCAAGACGTGTCAGGTGACCCGGAGTGCGTCGACGTTTGTACAGACGCCATGGTAGCTTGTACCTGGACCATAGAGGAGCCTGCAAAGAAGTTGTATTCTGCAAGGAGGCCCGCGCGGAAGCCTGAAGTGTAACAGTTACCCCTTTTGGAGCCTTCACTTCCCTTCTGCTGCTTCTCTTGGCAGCTATCATGCAAATATCATGGATACAGTCTCCATGCTGCAGTCCGATTTTGGCATTAATTATCGGACCCGAGGCCCACCACGGCTTTTGTGTGGTCGCACCACCAGACGAGATGGTCACTTTACCATCTCCTACTCTCCCGACCTTGGCTTCTCGGTCGGTCAGGAAGCCTGCCTTCCGGTATCAGTCTAGCGACTTGCTTGCTCTCCACACTACTATTGGGAGACAGATGAATACCTCATCAATAGCTTCTGTCTCTCCCCCTCACCAAATACCACAAAGGTGAGAGAAATTTCTCACTGAGACAGCCGTTCTGCCCTTATCCCCCACAGGTAAAGAAGGGCTTTGAGGCAATGGGAGCTTAAGATGGCAAAAGCATTCAAACTAATGTCGTAACAGTAAGAGAGCATGCATTAGACACAAATCATACATGCACTCCACATGAAGAACACATGCAGTAGGTAATATATGCATTTAGACATGAAGGATACTAACATAGCATCCACAGACATGAAGAATATTAACATGACCAATGTATTAGGTGAATTCAACATGAACGCCGTGTGAATAGAGTTCACTAACACAGAAGCAAGAGAGTAGTGGGGCAGCCATCTTCTTAGAAATGGAAGCCACAGCATGTTTCTAAATAAGCACATGCCTCAAAGCCTTGGCAAAACTCAAAAGGCTGAATCCACAGATATACATATCTGTGCAGAGCTCGGACAGTGGCTGGCAACTAGTGCCAAGGTTAGAATGAAATAAGGAAGGATTGGAATGGCATAACAAAGGCACAAGATAGCAATTCCCAAGTTGTAAGCAGTATACTCCCAGATTAATTAAAGTTTCAGAAGGGCACAAACAACCTCTGATGGTCAGGTGCAGTAGAGCAGTAAGCCTAAAAACCTTATGAAGCATGACCCAAGAGTGTTCCCAGTGGCAAGAGAAAACATGACACATGCATTAATATTCTCTAAAATCTCAATAAATAGCAGGTGATTCAATTTTATACACGGTGTCAAAGGATATGTCCCATCCAAGAGAACACTGGCCATTCATTAGAAGCAAACACAGATAGGACACCTGTCATACTCCCTAAATGCACACTTAGCCACAAGGCTCCACAAAAGGCCAAGTAAAATGGGATTGTCTGGTCTCATGGCCTGAGAATGAGGGATGGCAACTTTTTTAACTGGATGATGAACAGTCTATGGACCTGTCCCCTCCTATTGTGTGTCCGGGTCATATACTGACAACCTATCAAGTGCCCATGGTTGGTTAGCAGAAAGCCAACCTATCAGAATCCTTGTTGTCACGCCGCCCATGAAGTAGTATGCCAACCAGTCACTTGTCGTAGAAGTGATGCATTTCACCCATTATCAATATAGGGTTGGTTCCAGGTGGAGCCATCAGATACCTGTAAACCAATAAACTGGTTAATGTGTATGAAATCTATATGTAGCCAATCCCACAAACCTATCCCTGTTCCCCATAGGTTCTGTAAACTGATATTATGTTATGACATCATTGATGATGAGTTTGTAGTACTTAAACTATTGTTCAGAACAGTGAGACTTGAATGCTTGTATGCTGTCCCGGATTTGTTTCAATGTGAATAAAGTTGGGTTTTACCATGCACTTTGTCGGTTTATAGTGACTTTTCGAACGTCACATTTTCAAAATGCCATTTTTTCAACACCAAAATGCCGAAAAAAATAAATGTTTTATTTTATTTTATTTTTTTAATGGTGGGGTTCCCCCAACTCCCTGTTGTTTTTTACACTTTTTTTTACGAACGAAACCAAAATAAAACATACAAAATAAAATAAAACATTTGGCTTTTTTTACGACAAAATGGCATTTCAAAAAAGTGTTTTTCGAAAATTTGAATTGATACCCACTTTGTCTACTCTATCATTGCATCTGGTCTGGATTGACTCTGATTTCTCTGGGCTTTCTGGAATTTTGAGACCACCTTACCACTACCATCGGCTCTGCAGCCTAGAGTGGTTCAGCCCCTTCAGGACATCCTCCCATCAGAAACTTACCTCTGTGTAGGATTCTCTCTACTCAATTCCAAGCTCTTCGTTCTTGTATATACGTCATCACAAACCTAAGGGGTGTTTTGCAGCTCTTTGACTGCAGAGTTCAGATGAGATGAGTGAGTATCTGAAGCCAAGGAGTTTGGAGAGATGTCACTATTTGTAGAGTCAAAAACAGAATTAACAACAGTCTTTCCAATTCCCATGCGGGCGGATAATGTACTTAGGATGGGGAGTTCCTTAGAGGAATGGTACTTGTCCCCAAGAGGGGAGCCACTCCCAGTGAGGTCCCACTTGCTCAGACCGCTAGTGAGGGTCTTGCTGAGCTGGCACACCTCCCTAGCCTCAAAGGGGCGGCTACCCTTTGGGTAAAAGGGACGGATAGTCCAGATTTGTCACATACATTACCGTTGCCATCGGCTTGTCATATCCTGGAGACCACGAAAATGGTTGCAATGTGTGATATAAATCAACTTCTGAACATTACATAACATATCCATAGGGGACCTTTTTGATACAGCGGCTTTATATTTTACAAACATTCTCAAATATCCATCAGCCATCTTTGGAAAAGGTGGTGACAACATGATGTGCCACCTTTCCAAAAGATGCCAAACATCTTGTGACTTGAAACTTTGTTGTCTTTATTCCACTGTATAACTGACACCTCACCATCATTGTGTTGCATTCTATTTCTATATAAAAGGGCTTTACACGTTTTATTAAAAAAGAAACCGCGGCCCTTTGTGTTGTTTACTTTCACGGAATGCCTTTTTTTTGCAGATTTTACATTTGCTGCTGTACGCTAGAAAGATTCCCAGGCTTCATTTAATCGAAAGGCATGTTGCAAACAGCACCGAGAACAAAGCTGTAATCAGAGAATAGAACAAACAACCTAATTCCCCTCTTAACCTGATATAGATTGAAGTGGGCTAGCCACGCACGCCGGTCAAAATCCCGCTAGACTAAAACGGATTTATGTTCAGTCTTTGATGCGGGGTATCTGTGCACATCACATGAGCAAGATATCCACATGTATAGTTCAGCACTTGAATTCTTTTCCAAAGCAGGTGTATTGATGCATGGTTTTTGAAGAAGAAAGGACTGACCTGCTGGTCCTTCGCTATGCATTATCTATTTGGAAAAAGAAGTTCAAAGGTGCTTGGACAAGTGTAAATGTGACCAGCTCAACAACAGAGGTGGAGCAATACAAAAGTATAATAGCCCTTGCAAACGATGACCTTGTTATTGACAGGTCGCTCGAATTCTGTCCCAGTCCTCTGCAAGAATGTGCAGCATTATAGAATTCCACTGCAGGGAGCTCTTTCAACAGTTCCCATGTAAATGAATAGTTTTACAGTCACCATTAAGTCTCCTTGACAGAGGGAAGCATTACATTTGTGAGCAGGTGAGGTACCACCTTTTTGTGCTAATCAGGCCACCTGTATGGTTACTCTTAACAATCAGATGCTATATGAGACATAGGGCCTCATTGCAGCTCGCCCGGTCTAGAATTCATGTGCTGGTAATTCCATTTACCAGCACGTTTCCGGACTGGCAGAGTATAAGTTTGCCGGTGGAGTGGCTTGATTTACCTCCAGCACAGAGCTGGAGGTAAATCAGGCGAACACACCGGCAAAAAACTGCCAGTATTACCGGCACCGATAATACTGGCAATACCCCCATGGAGTCCAATGCACCCCATGGAATGGGGATTTCCTACTATTGCCGGTACCTGTAATATGCTGGCAATTCTGGCATATCAGGCTCCAGTCACGGTAGGTCCATTTACCGTATCATGCTGGAATTACCAGCCGGATACCAGCAAACCTATGAAGAGGGACAAATACTAACGCCTGCAGCGTTTTCTTAAGCAGGAACACACTCATTATGCCTAGAGAGGGTAAGGTACTCCTCTGATGCCATCATGGCCAGGCAGGCCTTGAATGAGGACAGCTGGTCCTCTCCAAAGGGCACCCTCACCTCTGCTTCATGTAGCACGTCATATGATCTTGCTTTCAAGTGCAAGGTCACTAAGTATGAAGGAAGAAAGACTGATGGCAGACACAGTGTCTGTGAGGTAGACTTACCATTAACTTCCTTTTTGAGGGTCACCTCCCAGGGACAATAAATAACTAAAACAAAATGCCCTGCTGCAGGAAGGGAGCAAGAGAAGGTAGAAGAGATTTAAAGAAGGTCAGCTCTGCTACGGACGTTGGCAGCAAAAAGAGAATTCTCAGTAAACTGGATCTCATTTTGATGAAATTTGATTTGTATTTCCAGAAAATATGACAAGTCTATGTATTGAATTATTTTTAATTGTTATACTGGAGATTATATGTAGAAATATAGCAAATCACCAGAAAACTACGCAAAATATCAATGCAAAGTAAACAATTTCATTTTTCAACTAAGTATGCTCTTAAATACACAAAAACAAGAGAGTTCACTAAGTCAAATACTAAAACCAGTAGGAACTTACATCAGGCACAAAACCTTGTGTAGGTCACACACGATTAAAAGGTGAAGACATTTTGCCTCAGAACTGCCATTTCAGCAGCCAGACCCATGCAGACAAACCCTGTCTATTGACTTGGAAGAAAGAAATCACTCCCAAACTCCAAACAAGCTAAAATCCAACAGAACACTTTAAGCAGACAACCCTGTGTACACGTCTCACACCGATCTTGCTAACAAAGAACACCATGCACTGAAAACCTGCTCGCATCACACTTGACACACTTAACACCGTCACCTGTGTTGTTGCATGTGAATGTACTACCCCTGAGACACTTTAGTAATTCCCAACCAAGTTGCACCTGGCACCTAAGACCTTATTTTTTCAAAGACACATCTACAGATTATCTTACACTCAAAGAAACATTCCTTAAAATATATGCACCCACAGCCACACACACCTACTATTTTAGAAAAACCATCCCTGTCACACCCATAGAGAGAGGACACACATGAGGGCACATTGTTTCCAATGCAGGGACTGTCCCCGGCCCAGCTGCATCAACCACCGCCAAATGAAGCAGTGGCATCTTCACTCTTACACAGCAGGTGCACACCATGTTAAATTATCCACAAAGTTGTCAGCAGCAAATATTGATGAAGGTGTGCAGCAACACCAACCACAAAGATGCACGCGGCTTTCAATAGCTGCCAAGGAAAATGAATCCTAATGACTATCAGGCACAAACTGCCCTCTCTCACTAACTCTACTTAAGAACCCCCCCATTTCATGATAGCTGCTGGAGAGACATCCCAAAGGCCCAGCTGCTTGAAGCACAATTTCATAGAAACAGAGGTCGTGGTGTCTTTATGCCTGCAACTCGCAAAACTCCACAAGCTACCAGGGAACTGTACCACCATCAACAAAAGGGCTGCCCTCTGGGAGAAAGTCGTGGAGGGGGTGAATGCTTTGAGCATCAAGCGCTGCAGGTCCAAAGAACTAGAGCAATGATTAGGCACACATGAGGTCAAAGCTCGCTAGAATCCTTGAGGTTCAAGGTGACCCCTCAGACTACACACTAGAGAACCTCAGCCCAGGAGAGAAGAACAGCATGCCAGACAAATCACAGATGGGCGTACAAGCTTCACAATGTCAAAGCCACCTTACAGGTAAAGTCAACATGTAGGTAGAAACTCCAACAGACACATCGCACAGTTCACTGACGTATGGGCTAACATGGGTGCCAGAAGGACATGCAGTAAAAGCGTGGCTGTCCACACTTTTAACAACGTGGGTACTGGGGAGTACAGTTGGATGAACAGGACTTGCAATCTGGAGACACAGACCACACAACATCAACTGCTAGGCAGGATATCTGAGGCCTACAATGGACGTAGGCTTACTGCACACTGCAGAACTTAGCCCAAATGTGCACTGCAAGAGAACTAATGCTAAACAACTCCTGCACATCCTCCACAACATGGCTGATAAACACAGACACGTATAAAGCGATCCACATCCAAACCTTGACAATACGTCCAACTACTATCCATCTAGTATCGGCCCTCTCACAGCACGGTTCAATATGTGGCAGCCCCTGTCAAATTCCCACATCCCAAATAAGTGGAACGAAAGCTCAATCACTTCTCTCACCGCGATGCACTGATGCCAACTTATCCTAGCTCTCAAAACTCTCATACACCACCACACAAACGTTACCTCAGCAATGACCATCCTGTCCAATCTCGCTTAGTACAGCCAACATGCTCACTCCATCACAAATGCCACTGCCCAAGTAAGGGCCTAGATATGCAGCCATTGGAAATCATGCTCAGCTTATCTGGTGTACAGTGTGCACACTTTATCTCAGAGCCAAGCAACCTTGCAAGGTCACCTCTGCCCTTTCCAGCCTTTGCACCTGAAAAACCATGCAGCCGTTTATCCAACATAATTCCAGGGGCATGGCTGAGACATTCCACACACCACCCAGTTCCAAGAATACAAATCCCATCACAGATGCACGTGCTTCCCTCGAATGAATGGCCAGTATTCTACACGGCCATCTGCCGCTGACTGATGATAAAAGGTGTCAGCAGGACAGCAAACATGCATGTGACTAGATCCACCACTGGGTGGTGTGAGGGCATACCAGTCATGTGGCCACTGTGATACAACAAATTCCAAATGTGCCAACAGGAGGCAATTGCTATACACATCGGATAACAGACATGGATCCTTGATATACAGCTATGTCATCTTTTTTGTCTTCCAATTTTTGCATTGACATTTTCTGTACGTTATGTGCATTGTCATGTGTGAAAATCAGCTAATGATGACATGTTTAGTGACCAGCCTTCAGACTACAAATACCCTCAAGGCAAGGCACAAATGTCCACCAAGTGAATGCCATTTACCCCATGGGTCACAACCATACTTAATTTACACAAAAGTAAAATGTCAGGCCCCAAAAATGTTCTAGCACAACTGCGACACATTGGGGAAGGCAGCTCCCTGCCCACTGTTGCTGCCACCCACGGCAACTACCGGCCCAATTTTGACACCACCTCCATCTGCTCCCCACAGTGTCAGCATATTTGGGGTTAAACCTGCAGCTCCCACTGGCTCATTAAGAATGATGGAGGCACTGACTAGGAAGATGTGCAATTTACAGATACCAATAAATATAACATAAATAACATACCAATTGTGTCTTGAATTTGATACATTGTTAAGTGCTTCTTTAAACATCATTGTTAACAATTTGCACCCAATCTAAAGGTAGCAAATGAAAAATATTGACCATCTACCCAGAGAAAAAAGAGCAAGCATGCTTTCCTCCCAGGCGAAATTGATGGACACTAGTGGGAAACGTCCTTACTGAACTGATGAGCTGTTTGTAAAACACTGCAAGAACTTCTTGTAGAGGATGGCACTCTTGGCAGGCACTTCTCTTTGGTAGTGACATGTTTTCCGCTGGCCTTGCGCCTGCATTGCTGCTGCTTGGCGGTGATTGTCATATTGTTGGCAACTGAAGGTAACAGACAGCTCAAGAAACACTCCAGCACCGAAGGGACGTTCAAGGGTTTTTCTTGAACCTTCATGGAGCCCCATGGTCGCCACTCCCTCTCCCTCCCTCACAGTCTTTTCCCATCACACTCTCTCTTCCCCTGTCATCTTTCTTACCACCTGCTACATTCCCTCGCCACATCCAGCGGCATTTACTCTCTTCTCCTCTGCCCCCCGCCAAAATCTCTTGTACTTTCTAGCCCTCGCCTCCACCCTTTGCTGCTACTCCTCCCTCCTCCTTGCTACTACTACCTCCTCAACACTACTATTGCCTCCAGAAAACTGCTACTCGGTCTTCTATAGCACGACTCCTTCCTCCACACTATTTCTCCAACCTCCACACTACTAATCCCTCCTCCGCACTTCTACTCCCTCCGGCACACCACTTATTGCAACTACATGCACCTCGTACTAAGCTGCCTTTGCTTTCACTCATTTATTTATTTATTTTGATTTATTTGCATTTTTAAAGCGCTCACACAGCCCGCGGGCATCGAGGAGCTGACTCATAGATTGCCACATGGCATGCGTACACCCCATAATACAAAACCACTACCTGTTTTACTTAGTGTCCTCCCTTTCCATGTCCCACAACACAACCTACTTCTGGCATACTGCACTGCCCCTGCCCAAAACACAAAATACAGATCTGGGATTAGAATTATGGCAGATATGGCACAGTGTGAAAATCATTTGTCCAGGGTTATATATTTAGTGAAGAGGTGAAGCTGGGATTTGAGGCCAGTTTGCACTTTGAACACTTTAGACCAGATAGCATCTCACTTCTAATTATACAAATAATGTTACAATATAGCTTTAGGGAGTGTTATATTCCTCATATTGAGCAAAAAATGGATGATTGCAGCTTTGCCTTCTAGTACATGTAGAATCCCATCAATGATGGCGAACACACATGTTGATGCAGATGACTGCCTTGCCTAGCATTTCTTTCCCATCCTAGCCCACAGCTCAAAGCATAGGGTTTTTCAATTGTTCCCTCCAAATGGGGAAACTGCAGTGTGCCTTTTTACTTGAAAGTGATCAGATACAGAGCAACATTGTGTAAACATATGAGTGAACCTTTTTCATGCAGGTGTGGCCACCACCAACATCGGCGATCCCAGTGAATCAACAGAGTCCTTGGGCCTCATTACGACCCAGGCGGTAAGGGATTACTGATACCGGTAAGGGAACCGGTGCCAGTAATCCCTTACCGCCCTATCCCGAGGTCCCTTTGCGGGTCCTCCCTTAACGCCTGGACAGGACCTGCAAAGGGACTTTGGAGCTAATAACGGTACCGCAATTAGCGGTACCGTTATTAGCGCCTTCCCCATTCCCATTGAGCCCTATGGGGCTCAAATGGGAACGGGGAAGGGCCCTGGTGAATGGGTAATTACCGCCCCCGTCAACCTTGGAATGGGGCGGTAATAGCTCCATTCACCAGGGCGGAGTCGGTATGGGTTTGGAGGCAGCCATGGCGCTAATAGCGCAATGGTTACCTCCAAACTCGTAATGACCCGTCAGGTATCACCCAGCAAACCCCAAAGGTGCCTGATTCACTCTGGGATCCACAGAAGATGTGTATGAACAATGGGTACTTCCCAATTTTCTGTTAACGGGAAAGCAGTCGCTGATGGGGAAGGCGCCTGTTAGACTATATACACTTTTATTTTACAACACACTCTTTTCTTATGCTATAGTTGAAAATAGCATGTCCTAGTCCAACCAAAACACCATGGTTAATCTGGAAATAATCGATTTATTCATAGAACTTACAAGAATACATATAAGAATGCATTCACCACTACTGTACTTTAGATATAAAAATTACATATACACACTTTAGTTTATATCCTCGGGTTAGTAGCAGTTTGATTTAGTTGCTTTTCAACATATTCACTTTTTTCACTACCATATTGCTTTTGTTTTTATCATTTAATTCGAAAAAACAATATACAGAATAACAACAAAGTGTCTGCGTTTTTACTGAGACACCTAGATGGAGAAAAAAAGGAGCAAGGATCGACAGCTTATCATTCAGGCCGTCATGTTGTCTGCAAGTGTTTCAGCCCTTGTGTCCTAATGCTTTGATCCAAACGTTATTGCCAGAGGAACGGTGGGCTGTCTTCAGGACGCTTCTTCTTAGATATGTGAAAATGCATTCGGTGTAACTCACACTATAATAAAGATAAGTAAAAGATGTTTGTAAGACTTTGCCATGGGCAGACACCACATTTAGACGAATTGTGTGGGTTTTTTAGAGTGTGCAGCACTAACCTTATATTAAGAGGGCTGTAGATGGGCACTTTTAGTTATGTTTCTAAAATGGATGTTCGCTTGATAAAGTGCCTGTTTAGGAAACACATATAGCCTTATTTTAGTGTTTTAAAAAAAGGCAATTTAATTTTAATTTTACGTCAATGAGATGTTAACAACACACACACGAATAAGGCAGTGACAAATCATTAACCGCAGACTAGCTTGAGCAAGTCATGCAGCTGTCTGAGTCCGATGTAAAATACTGGTATCCTTATTTTTTAAATGCGGTTTCTCAGAACGCTCATATCACTTACCTGCAAAAACCAGATTTTTTTGTTGTTGCTGTCACTGATGTTTAAATGCTCGGAAAAAAAATGTCGAGCAGTTTTTCTTTTTATTTTACCACGTTACTGGGCACAACCATCCTGTTCGAAAATGGTGCAGCGGTTGAGTATTTACTCATCATTGCAGCACAAGTTCCATAATTGTTGGATAACATAAAACAAGTTTACACAATGTTAGTAGGGTGGTTATCGTCTTATTGAGTACCGATATAAAACATGAAGCGGTAGATATATCTTAAATGTTGTTCACCTTCTTCAGCGTGCCGGACGCCAACGGTGTCCCCTCTCTCGCAAGGTGCAGCATTAATGGCAGACTGTTAGTTACTATAGAGCCTGCTGCTGACTAGAGCGCTCAATGTTGTTTTTCTTTTTTTTTCCGGCACCATTTTGCAGTGCTTCAAGGCTGTCAATAGCCACATGTTATGTTAAAGTAAGGGTACCATTATTTTTTTTAAATCGTTGGAAGAATTTGTTAAGGTTTATTTCACACAAGAAGTGGAAGCGGTAACTTAACTATTATTTTATATAAGTGTTGTATATGCCCTGCTTATTCAAAGACATGTCGTAGTGGTTGTTGGTATTAATTAAAAATAGGACAAACTATTTCGACTAATATTCTTTTGGGAAAATATCTTTTTTCAGCAAGCTAGACTCATACAAGATTAGTTAGCTTCACATATAGATAAAATGCCCTGGCTTGCCAGTTCCTATAGAAGGGCTTTTGCATGCCTATCCGGCGAAAGCAATGTATATGTATTTACTTGTGCGAGCAAAAAATTGTCGTTCAAATTCTGAATTGTATTTGTGACAATAAAGTGAGCTAGGTCACAGAGCTCTTAAATTGAGGGAGGGCAGCTTGGAACACAAAGCCCCACATGGTAAAGATTGATGATATCTATGTTTGTGATCTTTTATATATGGCCAGCCATGACCACATGCGGGACCTGTGAGCGCATAAATAGGTCACACTCAATATTGTTGTTTAGTCCATTTTTTCTCTGTCCAGTTTGTGAATCCATTTTTGCTCTGCTTTCCTCAGTATACGATTTCGATTGCCCAGTTTTGTAGGTGATGGTTTGAATGATGAACCAGAGCGAATCTGATGATTCATGATTTAATTTCATAAAATGTGACACCAAAGGTTTGTCTTCCACTTGGTTCTTTACACAAAACCGATGTTCACAAATACACTGTCTTATTTGTCTTTTGTTCTTTCCAATGTAAATTAAATTACAGGGGCATTTTATAGCATAAATAGTCCACTGGGTCTTGCAATTTGTGAAGACTTAAGGTGCCATCTAGCCCATACAGGTCTATGGTTTTATGTTTTTGTTAGGGAACATACAGAGCATCGGCTACATTTAAAGTGGCCCACTACAGGGTCGATATCCCACAGTGTATTTTGTCTAGTTGAAGTTTTTTGGTCTACATATGTATTTACCAGTGAGTCTTTCAAGTTTGGTTGCCTTTTAAAGGCAAATCTTGGTTTTGCAGTTTGGAAATAAGGGGTTTGTACCAACTGCCAGTTTTTAAAAATGAGTCTCTTCAAGTCATTACTTATTGGGCTGAAAGTAGGGACACAGGTTAATTTGTCTAATTTTGTTCCGGCAAATGGGGTGAGACACTGGTGGCGTGGTGTGTGTCAAGCTCTTTTTAGTGCCATACGCACTGGACGAGAAGGATTGCCACAATCTTTTTCATGTGTTTCAAATTGGGTACAGTTCTTACTTATCTTAAGAAACTGTCCCACTGGTAAATTGTTTTTAAGACTTATAGGGATAAAACTGTCATATTGGAAAAGACATCTAGGGTTCCAGTGATACGACCGACAACCTCATTCTTCTGTTCCAAAAGAGACACTTCTGTCTCCCCCAACCGGTATCGATCCAAAAGATCATATCTAGAGGGTTGTAGATACGGTTTTGCTGCATTCGGCATAGGGATAAAATACCAAATATAAAATAGGGTGTACTCCTACTTTGGTATTTTCAAGTTCAGAAGCTCATGCAGGGGCAAAAAAAAAGGAAAAAAAGAAAAGCTAAAATTGCAAAATGCGACAGTGTGGGCCTCAGTATTTTGCAATTAAAGCTTTTCGTCTACATTCCTTTAACGTACATCCTCCCCAACTCACCACCAAGCAGTGCACTCAGAGCCAAACTATGCACAAGGAGACTGCTGTGCAAGTGTTTAAGTGTAACCTCCGTAAGGCTACAGAAATTCATACATGCACCTCTATCATAGCACCGATCATAACCCTGAATCAGGGAACTATGCTCCAGACAACCTCCAAATCTTGCAGCCACTTTAAACCAGCCAACATGCAACACTTGCAGTCAGAAAAAGCCAGCATTATGCATTCCTCCTTGCAATCGTATCTCCGAACATAGCCCTACCTACCTTATTATTGAACCGTACAACGTCTGCTAGAATTAATGTCAACACTCTACTGCTCACTAGTCCTGATCCAAGTTACCCACCCAACCATTCCTACAAACCAAATAGATCTATAGAAGGCACTACCCCCACCATGCCACCGTTGGCAAAAGCCCACAAGCACACTGTAGTACTCTCCCCTCATCCTCTGTCATTGGAGCAAGGAACAACAGACTAGGATACAGATCTACTAAATGCAGCCCCTCCCACCTCACAGCAAACGTGGTCAGAAGAAATCTTCACCTTTGCTTAAGAACGTGCCCCAGCAACCTGTCACCCATCTCTAACACTAATTGGCTGCCTTATAAGAATGCCCTGGATTGCAACCATCCTATACGAGATCAACCTAGAAACAACAGTCACTCTAATACCAAGAGAATGCAGACAGCCACCCCCTCAATCAGCCCATATCTCCAGAGTAACACCAAAACATCTTACATCCAGAACACACCCCACATCACCACGACCACCCTACCCAGTAGCACCTACATACAATTGCCTAAGCCCCACATTACACCATCTGCACCCCAGGCACACATTCCCCTCACTTTACTCAAAGTAGCCCTCATCAATGCTAGGACCCTCCCTGCCAACGTCCTAGACATCAATGACTTAATCACATCAGCTAAACTCGGCCTGCTAGCCATCATGGAAACTTGGCTCCACCAAGCCTCAGGCCTGTCCTATCCCTGGCTCTCCTGGAAGGCTTCACAATACTTAGAAGTGACAGAAAGGACATGAGTGGTGGAGGGGTAGTACTCATCTTCAGAGGCTCACTACAAATCAGACCTAATGATAGGCCTATGGATGGGAACTGCGAGCTCCTCTCTGTGAAGCTTACCACCTCTCCATCAGAGTGCATTACCATTCACATAATCTATCGCCCTCCAGGCCATTCCTGCATCTTCGAGGCTGACCTCTTGCACATGATTGGTGATAACATCAAGCCTACATTGAGAATCATTCTACTGGGGGACACTGACCTAGGCCTTAATGACCCCACAGACACAACGGCCACAGCTGTTGCTAACTCATTATCTTCAAACACTGTATCACAGCCCCTACACATACCAAAGGTAGAACACTGGAATGGCGAGCTCACCTGAACAGCCAAGACACCATCACCACCAGCACCCCTTGCCCCTGGTCAGACCACCACATGATGAGCTTCTCCCTCCCCCAGCGTAAACAACATACTCCAACCCTAGCCCTCCCCCACCATGTCTTGCAGATCACAGAAGATATCCAAAGAAACCATGTCCCCCATCCTCACACCACTCTGCCCAGAAAACCTTAACTCTACAGACCCAAACACCATTGCAGATATATAAACTAACACTCTAACCAAAGTTGTAAACTTGGTGGCACCACTACTCCCTAGTAAATCCAAACCTATAAGCCTCATCCCTGAACTCCAGGATGTGCATGCAAAATAAAAGCCAGGCAGAAGCTATTTGGAGAAAAGCTCTGTCAATCACAACAAAAACCATGTTTAACAGGACAGCCAAAGAATACAAGCAGGCTATCATTTTAGCGAATCCAGACGCCTATAACAAAAGAATAGCTGATGAGAACTGCAACTCACAGGACATTTTTAAAAATCCTCAAGTAGTTAGTGTCGCACCCCACTCCCCCATCCACTATCACCAAAGATGAGAACTGGTACCTTAATGTCCAGAACGCTGTGCACCTAAAAATAGCACCCTACAGCAGAAAAGTGAAAATTAACTAGCCTCTGTCAAAGCTCCCTCCCACATTACCTCAGTCAAACCACCCAACTCACCTCAATTCCACTTCAGGAAACCTCAGAAATAGAAACAGTCAATATTCTCAAAAACCTAAAACCATTCAGATGTAAATGGGATATCTACCCAGTCAACATCATCAAAGACTGATCAGAAGCCCTAGTACCATTCTTCACCAAATGTATCAATGCCTCATTCACCTCTAGCTTGGCCATGATCAGCCTCAAAGAATCATGGGTCCTCCCACTGTTAAAAAACCTTCACTCAATCCCGTAATTCTGACCAACTACTGCCCCATCACAACAGAACCCTTCTTGCTAATGATCCAATACAGGGCAGCTTACATCCAGATACAATCATACTTGGAAACCAACCACATCCTAGGTATGCTCCAATCTGGATTCCAACTGGCCCACGGCACAGAATCAGCGCTCTTGGACCTAAAACATCAGTTAGGCACCTTTAGAGATGAATGCACACCAGCGTTCCTTCTCCTCTTGACCTCTTTGCCACCTTTGACCTGGTGGATCACAACGACTTTTGCCACCACCATTCTGATGTAGGAAACTTCTCACATGAAGTGACATCCTGGATAGCATCCTTCTTGGTAGTTAAATCCTCAAAAGTGTTTTCTGACCATGCCTGTGCACCACCAATAGCCACTCCGTGCGGAGTCCTGCAAGTGTTGTGCATCTCCCCTTCCCTCTACAACATTTTCACCAAGCCCCTTTTTGACCTTCTGGATGACATTGGCATATACTTCACTAACTATGCCTATGACACCCAAATCCTCCCCCCACTGTCAGGCACTTATAATAATGACTCCCTCACCATAAACAACATCTACTCATCCATTCAAACCTGGATGGTGGAGAACTACCTATGTCTAAATGACGAAAAGATAGAGATCCTATTGGTGGGATCACCTGCCCTGCAGAAGAAAGTCAACCCAGAGTTGACCTATTTCACCATAGACGGGAGAGAGATCCCCCTCTATGCCGCAGTAAAAACACTAGGCGTCATCTAGACGCATTCCTCTCCTCACTAAACAAGTTAAAGCAACCGCCTCTTCAGCTGCCTACACAACCATACTCATTAACGCAACAAGACAATCCCTGTCGCCGACAATCTTTCTATCGCCCGAGCAATAACAGGGGCCAGACTGGATTACTGCAATGCACTCTTCGCAGGCATGTCCAAACTGAACCTAAACAAACCACAGGTAATCCAAAACAATGCCCTACGAGCTGCACTCAACATCCCAAAAAGCGACCACATCTCAGCTGTGTGGAAAAAAATCCATTGGCTCCCTATTACAAAAAGGATTATCGTCAACATTCTTTCCCACACCACCCCACAATAATTGTCACAGAAAATAATGAAATCTAAATCCACCAGACTGGTAAGGGCCATCCACTCTCACCGACTGACCCTTCCAAAACTAAAAAGAGCCAATGGATGAGGCTCCAGCTTCCCAAAGGTGGCAACGATCAACTAGAACACCCTCCCACCAGCCCTGAGAGTAGAAACCTCTTATTAGCAGTTCCGAAAGGCCTTCCAAAAGTGGCTATTTGCCTAAAACCAAGGTCTGGTGCTCAGAAACCTGGAATAAGAGTCTGGGTATCGAGTCTCTGAAACACCCACTGGGCCTGTGAACTTTGTATGACACTGCACAAGATTATTTGTTTTCTTTTTACTCTTATATGTAACTGGTTGCAACAGCACCTTGGTGCCCCTGTGCTTAGGTGTTTTACAAATAAGGACAAACTAAAATACACTGCCACACAATCAGACAGCACAACTTCACCCCAACAAACACCCAGGACTGTGGACATGTCAGTCACTGCTGCACCAGACTGGTGGTTGCTGTGTTCCTGGACCAACAAGAGCTGCTGGCTATGCTTAAGAGCCAGACGGAAGTGTCACACAGGCAGATTTTTCCACTGTGAAGCTCAATGATGAAGTCAAAACTGCGGTTGCCTCAGTGTTGGGCTTTTTTATGTCATACACTTCCATTTGGATTGCCGCACTAATATGTTTATTCCACCTAAAAGTGTGTCCTACATGTGCTGTTTCGCTGTACTTGCTGGTCTGGACTTACGATGTTGTGAGATACATCAGTTAAGACTGTTTTGGGGTATATTAATCTGGTTTACAAGGCAAATTTACCCCCAAGCCACGCCCATAGTCGTTGGAACCTTTAAATCTGACTTTCAAACGCACTACAGAGAAGCTGATGATTTTGAACAAGATGACTTTAATATTGCTCAGGAATATAAGAAGAGAAGGAAGGAATAACAGTCCTCAATAAGACATGCACATCAAATCCATTCCTATTCATTGAAGTCTGGCAATAGAACTCATAGTCTATACTTGGAGTGCTAAAGAAAAAGACAAATAATTGATTCTAAACAGAACTAGTATTCTGAGATTGATAGCAAACATCCCAGGTTTGAGGGCCAGTCAGTCTTCTGACATTTCCCAGGATGAATTTCTTGGAGATTTTGATTTAGACAGAGTAACGTTGGTAGTTCTTTGGCAGTTGGTCAGAGATGCGTTATTGGGAGTAAGGACACATCAGGGTTTTATATTGAGTGAGGATGCCAAGCCAGCCCCCCAAATTAACAGGGGTGCGGAAGTGTCTTCGCCATTCCAGAGGTCAAACAAACCTTCTTTTCCATTATTGAGGATCTCTAGTCCACAAGGACAGCTCAAAATGTTTGGAAAAGTGAGGTATTGGAAGGCTTCCTGAATCAAATCGATAGAGATTGGTCTTGGTTTCTTGCTTCAAACATCTACTGTCCAATAAAAATAATAGATTGCTGGAGGTCGACATTGTGATGTTCCAGCAGACATGGCTACTCCACCCACCAGTATGGGATGGTTATGCTGTATATTTAGTTCAGGTGGTTAAGCTACTGAAAAGGAGGCATTCGGTGGGAATGAGCAGCCTGTAAAATGAATATTGGAATGACCTTAGAGCCCTGGGCCTTTCCAAACAATTTTACGCAGCTAACAAAACCTGTGGGCTCCATTGGGCATTATGCCCTCCTGAATTTGTACTGGAACCCTTTGTCAATTTTCAATGATCTTGTCTTGGATGGTTTAGAGGTAATGTTGTATTTAACTTTAGAAAATACCAATACCATCACAGTAGTAATTGCAGAGGATTTGAACATTCAATGCTTCCAGACATGGGAACATGTATTGACCATTAAAGCAAAGAAATGTCTGCCCTTAATGAAAAATCGGGGCTTCATTAGAGCCTTAAAGGGAGATATTCCTCCCCTTTCAACCTGGGGGCATGTTGCCCGGTTGGCAATTATTGACTTTTTCTTTATCGTGATAAGAACATTCATTAATGTTAAAGTTGTCCAGGTGATATCTCAGGTCATTAGTATCCATGAGCTTTAATTGGCCACCTGTGAAGTACCCTTGCCATGACCTCAAGTTGACTATTGCCATTCCAATCTTGAGGTTACAGGAGGAAGAAATAGATTCAGATGGTCAGAAACATCACAAAGGTTACTGCTGTATTACAAACAACGCTCTTAGATTTAACCCACACACATTAAGGAACGAGAGTGATCATGCAGATGTCCTTAGTGTATTCGTAGAACGTCCCCGAAAAGGTTCTCACCTGATATTCAAACATAAACATGTTTTTGATATAGAGGTTAGAAATAAGAAAATCCAGCTAAAGAAAGGCTTGAGAGCACTTGACCATCTAGATCTTGTTTCTGAATTATTAAGGACAAAAAAGTTTAAACTGAGCTATAAGAATTTGTTGAGAGGCTATCGAGCTTCGATGAATCAGCAGGATGGGGAAAACATGCTGAGAACGATAGTATCGAAGAATATTGCCCAAATATGGTCACTTCTGAAAAGTGGGCATAGTTAGCTTGAGTTACCTTTGTAGACTAAACCGATACCAGAGCAAGTTTGGGCCCGATATTTTACAACATTATATGCTTTGCTGAGCCCAATAGACTAATTGGGGATGCTAGATTGGAACATAAACGATTCCTTATATTTTGATCAGGATGATATTATATTTGAAATAACATTACACAGAGAGCCCCAGGCCCAGACGATCTTACAAACCTTATTTTAAAAACCCAATCTGAAGGCATGGTAAAAGAATGTTGTGTACTGTTTTTAATCAGGCCTTACAGTCTAAAAAAAATCCTGCATTCCTGGAAGAAATCTGTGATTATACTGATATTTAAGAAGGGAGACAGTGAATCGCCCCAGAATTATCGCCCTATAGCCCTTTTAGATGTGCCGGGAAAAATGTGTGAACGCTTATTACTCAGAGATGTAATGCTCTGGGTTAAGCGCACATCACTCTGGGATAGACAGCAATCAGGGTTTATTCCTTGCATGGGAAACTCAATAAATATTTTGGCATTATCGCTCATAAAAAAGAGTAATTCAATTAGGCCAGCCAGTCTATATGGCCATTATTGATTTTAAGCTGCCATTTGACTGAGTACCAAGAGACCTGTTATTCCAAAAAATGAAAGATGCTGACTCAGGCACATTGATACAAGTTAGGTTAAACCAACAAGGTCTCTTGTCAAAATCAATTTCTACACAGAGAGGCTTAAAGCAGGGATGTATTCTTCACTATAGTGGCAGTTGTATACTGCATATACTGCGTGTACCACGTATTATACTCTTTTTATGTATATTACATTTACCCTTAGGGCTCGACATCCATTTTAGAATGTATACTGATCTTTGGAGGTATTCGGTAGCCATAGTTATGGCTTCTTATTTCGGCATCTATAGATTTCCGATGTTTTTTTACAATTGTGCATGCGCAGCGTGACGTCAGAAGTTCAGACGCGGCTACGCAGTTGTGCACATATGTCATCGTTATGATGCTATAAAAAGTAAACAGGCTAATTAATTGCTTCATCTCCGTCTCGTAGTGGTGGTGGCTGTGGCCACAGCGCGTTTGCCAGTGTTTCACACAGCAGAATTCTAGATCAAGTAAGACTTGCTAGTCAGATAGACTCTCTGATTTGTTTATCTGCTTATTTTTGAATACAATTTTGATGTCTTTCTCAGGCGGAGCAATCTCGAAGTGGTTCAGACCATTTTCTTCAAATTAACTCCTTTTCAGCATCTGATGGAGTGATCCTTTACAACTGAAGGGGATTACTGTGACGCCTAGCATTCACACCCTGTGCTTAGGTCCAACTACACCAACATGGGATCATGTTATTCATAGGGTCAGCACTCTTTGACTTTAGTTATGCCTTTTTTCAGATATCCCATAAATTCTGTAGAAAATTATGATTATAATTTATTCGATAAATCCACAGGAACCTACATTGTTTGTTGGCGTATTTTGCTGCTGTATTACCATACTCAGATGAAATCTGCTGCTTTTGCGTCAGTACATCCAGATGAAAGGATACACTTAAAACAGCATTTCTAAAAGTCTTTATTTAGCCTACAGTTTAAGTCTTAGCAAATACCTTTCAGCAGTGTATGTTGTCTATGGACTTTTTAATAAATTTTGCCCACATTTCTAATTTTTGTAAGAGTATACCTCATGACTATACAGTCACCTATCATGAAACAAATGTGGTAAAAACTGTCATGAAGTCTTGAATGATGTACAAAATTGTGGTACACTTAGTTTGTCTCAACTTTTTACTTTTGTTGAACTTGTGAAATATCTATTTTGCCCCTGATGAAGAGTAAATTATTTTCTGTTAAACTTGAAGACTGTCATTTATTAATGTTTTTGTTTTGACTAACATTTCTTCTCATGTTATAAATATATAAAATGTTTACTAAAATAGTACTTAATAGTCACATTTGGTGATATTGGACAATATCACTATTGCTTATGTATTATACACAACTTGGCTAAACTATTGATCTGTTTATACAGATATTAGACAGCGTGCATGTACAGGGGACGTGAGTTCCCCATCTTGGGAACATCCTTCTTTTTTCAGGCTCTGATCATCCACAGGAAATATGGCAAATGTTCGTGTTCCTCTCTAATCCCGGGAGGATAGCTCAGCGGCAGCGTGCGCGTCTTGGAAGCAAGACAACACGACGCAACAACAGGTTCGATCCCCGGGTCCTCGCTTAGAAACCTCTGGGTGTTTAAGCGCGTTTAAAAATACGTAAATAAGACAAAAAAAACCCACACAATTATGTAACTAAGAAAAACAAACAATTCCTGTAACAGCGCCTCGATGCCTGCGGGCTGTGTGAGCGCTTTATAAAATAAATTAAAAAAAATAATAATGCTTTATATACAAAAGGTGGTAACTACATAAATTCACGGACCGAGACTAAAATGGTTGGATGTATGCCAGATTGGAATAGAAGGGAGGGTTTGTATTGGAAGAAAGTGTTTTCTCTTCCATCAAGCCTACAAATTCAAACTATACGATTTGAATTAGGGTTGCTATCGTTAAAGATCATGAGTAAATAGAGGGCCTTGACTACGTTTAGGAAATGTATCTTAAATCAGCCTAAAACGACTTCAATAATTCCAATAATAGCTCATTTGTGGGAAGATCATTTTGACCGTTCTTTGCAGAACTGGAAGAAAGAATGTCTTGAGACTTTGGTAGCAGCAGACATTACATTAGATCTATTGTTAACTAATCCAGACCGGGCAAAAATCAAATTATGGCATTATGACTGGAGGTTAACATATGAATAGCCACTTTGAAATGACATTTTTGTATCAAATCCCTTTGTATTTATGAAAAAGTCCATGCCCCAAATATAAAGCACTGTTTTTAAGATTTCATTTTAATTTATGGCCGACCAGGGAGATTTTAGGCTCACTGTCACACTGGTGCACGGAGCACAGATGGTGTCGATTTTGCCAGAATCAAATGGAAGTTGAGACGTTGAGGCACATTGTTGTGTCTTGTTGCTACCCCAAAGAAAACTGTTTTTACAACATTTTTTTTAAGGAATATAGATGTTTAACTGAGGATAATTTATGGGTGAAGATTTTTACGGGACACCACATTTCTGTGATTTTAGCAGCGATACCGTTTTTACTTTCATTAGAGATTTTATTGCCTAAACCAGAATGAGGGAAATTGTTTCTTAACATACATTTCAAACTTTATATTTGAGTAAAATGGAAGATGTTTAATGTGTTTTGTGTTTATTAAGTTTGTTCATTTGTGTCCGTGGAATTATTTTTATATGAAAACATGTATTTAATGTATTATTTTTCTTAATCATGAATTGAAAGGTTGAATTGTTGTTCAGCTGTAAAAATGAAGGAAAAAAAAATAGTATATATATATATATGTCTTCAAATGTGACAATTCCACCCAAGCCCACATCACAACTTCAAATCCTGAGATGTGTATCACCTCATCTCCAGCCCTCTGCCATGGACCCAAATAGCAACACCACAACTGACCGAAGACTCCAGGGATGCAACACAGGAAGAACCAAAGGGGCCAGAACTGGGCCCATTGCCAACTCAGAGGCCACAGAAGCAGCTGTGCGGTTGACTGAGAAACCAACCAACAATTACTCAGAGATATTCACAATGTTCCTCAACTCAAAGCCCACATTTGTGGAGGAAAGTTTAAACATGCCATACCCTGCGCAGCCACTGGCCACTTTCTAACAACAAAGGTGGGCCATATAATTACTAAAACGTATTCATATTCATATCTTTAACAATGAAAATAAATGCCCTTTGACATCAGATGCATGTATCGTTTCATCAGTGTCATATGCGTGTGCACAATGCACGCAAAACACTCCTCTGTGTAACTGGTGTACCATTAAGGCAAAACGTACCCCTCTATGCACCACATGTTTGGACCAATATAGTGCGGACTGTCATAGCACGTCAGGTGACTCTGAACATAGTAAACAACATCACATGTTGCCATATCAGATCACAGTAGAGAATCACCACACACACACACACCAATGGGTGTAAGCGATGCAGCTCTGTTAAGTGTTTGAGCTCTGTCTCCAGAAGACAATGTTTGTTGATCACCTGCCCATATAAGATTCTCTATGGCCCATTAAAGGATTGGTGCAGGTAAGGCCATCCTTGTTTGCTTGAGCATTACTTCGAGATGGCAAAGCTACTGTAACCACAAAGCCCAACATATCCAGACACTTTGAACATTCACAGAAGGCTTGCTATGTATCTCAATCACCACATGCCAATTAATCTTCTGGCAGACACATCAATCTAACATGAGACTCTACACTGAGTAAATGCTCGGTTTGGTGCAAACCACCAACAACATTTAGAACATGTTATCTATACAGCAATGAGCGTGCCCACCCCCAAACTGCTTCCAGACCCATGCATCGCAATCCCTTGAATGGAAATGCTCGTATGTAAACTCAAAGCCCCACATCCACGGACTCCCATGGTGCCAGTGAGTGCCAGGTGACGACCAGACTCGCCATCCGATGACTGGGATGACGAAGAGCAGTACTGGAGTGATGAGTCCATGAAGCACCTACGAATGTATAGCCACTGTGCTATAAGTCCCTGTGTTGTTGCTGGTGTGACATCTGTGTTCCTCGTATGCAGTAACACATTAATTACACAGATTGAACAGGTTGGCGAGGACGCAGCCATATGCTAGCCCCATTATTTGACGAAATGCATTCTGGGACTTGTAGTGGCGCTATGCCCAACAGGCATTTGCCCATGTAGCATTTCTTATTTTGAACACCATTTTATTTTTTTATGCAGTGCAACTTGGCATCTTACCGATGTGGCAAGTTAGTGTGGCAGAGTCACACACATGCATCAGATTGACCTGGCTGCATATCCATATTCTTAGTGTGTCATGTTTCAGATGAGCTGTTATCTGTAGTCATTCACTATGGGGCCATGTGATTAGCGGCCATGTCTTTGAGGTTTCTGGATGATAATTCCACATAGAGGACTCGAATTTCAGTATGCTAAGTTGTTTGCAGTGCCTGTGTCTCAAAGTACAGTATGCCTGATCTGTGTGGCTTTGTATGTAGATATGGATGCATGACGTAACAACGCTTAAAGATTGCTTCCATCTGAATAGCTAAAGATGTTGCAATGTGAGTTGGTGAGGCATGGCTTTGGCTGTTAACTCTTGGCTTCCGCACTGGAATTCAAATACCTTGAATGTCAGTGTCTCGGAAATAGCTCTTGCCAGCCATGGGAGAATGCCAATGCCATATTTAGGTTCGATTGGACAGTTTCTATAGCAATTGCCAACATTGAACAGAATGAGTCCAGATAATGAGCCATAGCAAATATACTCTGTCTTGCATGGCTGTGGGTTTCATCACATGCTCCACATTGAGAAACAACATTCGTCGGTGTTTGTTGATCATGAGTATTGTAGCACCTTGCTTAATGTGGACCGTCTGATTTTAGAGTGCATTTGCAGTTGTGGGGTAAAGGATTGTGGAGGCACTTTGTCATTGCTGTGTATAGTATGTCATGACATTATACAATATCCTTTTATTCTTGATGTTGAGGACTACAAATAACCCGATCTCTCACTACTGCCTTTTCTGTGTAGGCTTCTTGGGAGTTGTGGTCCACCACATAATGGATCCAGAACTTTGCTGCCCACATTACTGGCTTGCCTGTTGATGGCAGACATTGAGGGTCTTAACTGATGTTGTCATCATCATTGGCACAGTGTTGAGCATGTGAGGAGACACTTAGGAGTGACTCTGTGTTAGCGTTTTTTTTGGTCCTTCCAGAGAGCCTCTAGAGGAGAGTTGTGCATATACCATTGTGAAAGTGTGTTCAAGTTGTTCAAGCAACACTTTGCATTTCCTGCAGTGCATTTGTGTTGCATTTGCATCATGGGGTAGACGAGGCAACACACGAGGTTGTTTTCACATTGTGTCAGAATCCTTTGTCAGTTTCATTGATGTGAACAACAATGGTTTCAGGTGCCTCAAAGCAGCTGGTGTGGCCTGCCCAATGAATGATGCCCCCAAAGTACTTTATAACCGGTTTCCATGCACACGGCCTGCTTGGCCATTTGCTTTTTTTTGCAAGCTCAATGGTGAATTCGTGGCACAAGACTTCCTGCACTTGGCCAGTCAGAAGCTCATGCCCACTTAGGATTGCAGACACAGTGTGCATGCCCCAGAGCCAGCTCGACACCCAGGCGTCGGCTGAACTTTCTGCCATTCTATCCTCTTGTGGATGTACTACAATGTCTGTTGTGAACACTGCATAGCATTGCATGTTCACCACTGACAACCACTGTCTGTGCTTTGTGGCTTATTTTGTATTCAGGGAGTAGACTATGAGAAGACACAATCACATGCAGCCTGATGGACTTGCTGCAAGGAGGCTTCCAGGGAATGGTTGGGTGAAGTTGAGGGGTGGTGTGTTGTAGTGTGTTCCAAGGTGATGCGTGCAGGTAGAGGCACTGTGGTCATGTGGCATTGGTGCCATGCTTATTGGTATGGGATCACATGGTGATGGTGTGTGGTGATAGAGTGCTTCATGAATAAGCAGCCATAACTAGGGGGAGCCACATACTTTGCTTTTGTGGTGAGGGCATGCCACCTTTCATGTCGCCGTTTCTGCATGTTTCATTGGAATGTAGTATTTGTTAAGGTGTGCAATGCACTTTTCTGGGACTGCTAGCACGAGAATGCCTAGCATCATGAACATCTAATGAAGACAATGCTAGACATGTCTTATAGCAGCCAGATCAGCATGCTGTCCTGAAATGCTGCTGTGTGATATTTTTCCAGTGTGCATGGATATTAAAACAAGCATTGGCAATGTCAATTGTTTTAGCTTCTGTATAGGCTTGGGAAATACATTTGCCAAGCACTGCAGTAGTAGTATTTTAAACATACAACTGGATTTCCAATCCCAAAATGGATCAAGGACCTGATTAACATCTCCACACATAATTAAATTGGTAAAGTTGTTTTTGAGTATCATTTGTATAATTGAGATCCAAAAGGCGGGATCTGGTAAAGTGGGACCATAAATGTTTAAGATGGAGACTTGTATTTATTCAATTAGTAGTTTTACCCAGACCCATCTTCCATTGGTGTCAGCATCTTGATCTTGAATTTTAAAGGGTTGTTATTTACTTATTAATATGGCCACTCCATTCTTTTGGATATTGCTGGACTAGAGATAACCTCCTTTACCCAAAGGGATTTGAGCTTCATTGTTTCTTTGTTTGATGAGTGAGTTTCTTGCTACCGATGGCTTAAATTTGTTAAGGTGAGATAGAATGTTACATCTTCGATAGGATTCTTGCATCCTTTAATGTTCCATGCAATACACTTAAAGATCATTTAATCATATACGTAATGATAGGCATGCATCATATAGCAGTAGTACCATATCAGAGTCAGATTAACAGTAATGTGACTTGAGACATATATACCCAAACAGGGATACAGAAGGATAGCACATTGGGGATCAGGGAAGGGGGAAGGGAGTTTGATCATAAACTGATAAAATATAGGCAATGAGATAAATATAGCTTTAGAGATCAAACAGACCATAGGAGAAGGAACAGGAAGGAAGAATGTAGCAGGGATAGGTAACACCAACTGGGTCGCCAAAAAGGAGAAAGAACGACCACAGTGGAAGAAGGATGCTACTAGAGCGCCCGCCTCAACTAGTTATAGTTATTGGGTAAAGATTGCTTTAAGTAAATAGTAACTAGTAAAGAGGAGAGAAACAAGAAAACCCTGAACACGTTATGAGGCCAAATTCTCAAGTAATAGATGAGGTTGAGGTACTCGCAGGAGAGGACGTGTCCATGCTATCATCTTTGATGGATTGAATGAAGGTCCTGAGATCAGTTGGATCATCAAACACAGCTGTACAACCTTCATGTGTTACTTTAAAGGAGCATGGGTGGTATAACCAGTAACAGATATTGAGCTGCTTCAGGGCAGGATGAAAGGATAAGAAAACTTTTGTGCATTGGGCTGTGCTTATGGCCACGTCTTGAGAGATGAATAGCTTGTTTCCATGCCATATGAGGGATTTTCGTTCCTTGGCAGATTTTATAATGAACTGAAGCTGAGAGTATTCTAAGAGGTAAAATATGAGTGTTCTGGGTGATGGATGAGGACTAGTGGGAACTGTGGTTTGACCAATTCTGTGAGCGCGCTGTATATTAAGTTCAGTTTCCAAGGGTAGATGTAGAAACTTTTGTAGAAATGCAATGGGGTGTGGGCCTTCAGAACCTTCTTGCAAGCCTGAGATGCGTAGATTATTGCGCCTGCTGCGATTTTCTAAATCTTCATTATGTTTTTGGAGCTCTTTGATGGACTTCTCTAACTTCACAACTCTGGGGGATAGATCTTCTATAGCCCCCACTCTCCTTTGCACTTCTTCCATTCTATTATCGAATCCCAACCATCTATTATTTAGTTGTTGCAGTTTTATATTTGTAGTCTCGATAAATGGCTTCAGAGCTCTTATTTCTGCAAGAATAGTCTCAATGGCGGGGTCTGAAATACCAAGTGGAGGTGGTGAGTCACTTTCTGGTCTTTTGAGATTTGTTGTAGAGGTGGTGGATTGTTTTGCCATGGATGTACTTTTTGATTTGTTTTATTGGTAGCCATGTTGATGATTGTTACTAGAATCGTGAATGTGAAACAGTTCACAAAGATATATATTTGTAGATCAATATAGGTCAATGCTTTGTCAGGCTTGCAGACAGTGGTTGAACACCCCTTTAAGTTATAGTGGCATCTGTTTTAAGTTCCATAGCTTCTCATAATCTGCAATTATTACTTCCATATTATATACACTGTATACCTTAAACAATAAGGGGTCAAAATGACCTGACAGAGAATAACAAGGAGCAGATTATGGATAATAAATAGTATAATGATGTCACCAAAATAGAATGGATAGGTGTAGATCTGATCTTGCCCACTGCTGTAGCAAGTTAAGATTTGGTCAAGGACTAGCTAGATATTGATAATAGGATAGTAGGACAAAACCGCCAGTGTAGTAGATTATTAGAAACAGAGCCAGCAAATATAGCATTAAGGCTGTAGCGCTGAGATGAAAGCATGTATGTTGTCTGTGATGAGGCGGAGGGGTAAGGAGCTGATGTCCAAAGCTGTATAAATTGTGGATGCACTTAAAGAGAGAGCAGGAGGCAAAAGCAGTGGATATATATATATATATATATATATATATATATATATATATATATATATATATATATATATATATATATATAGATATATACATATATATGTATATATATATATATATGTATATATATATATATATATATATATATATATATATATATATATATATATATATATATATATATATATATATATATTAATTAGCGTTGCATAAGTTGATCGTTCTTAGAGGGGAAAAAAGTGTCAAACTCCTAATTATTAGACAGCATTAACAAAAACACTGAGAGAGGGTGATGCTTGTGCTGCTTACTTATTAGGTTTTTAAGAATAGTTTCAACCTATGTACTCTTTTATTCTTATCTTTCTTCACCTCTTTTCTTTTCCTTTTCCTCTTCTAAGTCACTTTGTTAGTCTTAGCTCTCTCTCCCCCTCTCCACTGCCTTCCCCCTCTCCACCTCTCACCTTCTTCATGTTTCCTCTTCTTCCCCTTCACCCCTCTTGTCTCAGTCTTTGCTCCTTTCCCCTCTTTTTATCTTCCTTTTCTTTTTCTTCCCTCCAATCTTCTTTCCCTTATCCTTTAGTGTAGAAAAGCAGCCTTATTACTCTTCTTTATCTCTTTTTCTTCTTTTTTCATCCGCAGTAGGCCATAGTTGGCGTTAGAGGCAGATTTCTTCCGTTACGTCGACCCGAAGCCAGCGCGTCACCTGACATGTCAACACACCTCTCCTCATGAGGGGAGGCGCGCATTCAGTGCTGTACACGGGGCTGCCCACAGAGCCCTGCGCCGGGACACGAAAGGAAAGAACCAACACCAGAAGCCCACGACACAACGCGGACCGTCAACGGTACATGGTGGTAAGTAAATAATGAAAAAGAAAAGGAAAAAAAAATGCGACTTAATGCATTATATTGTGAAGTGAGGCGGAGCGGCTCATTCAAGCAGCCTTCTTCTCCGGCGCTTGGCCACGCCATAGTAGTAGTATTAACTGGATCGATGATAACAATAGCAACATGGTGTGAATGGTAGCAGGTCCTGGCAAAGGCCTAATACTTATACACAAGCCAGAAGTGTTGTGTTTAGAAGTACTTCAGTGAAGGACATGTGCAGTGTGTATACATCACGTGGCCTAAGGCAGACCAGGTTAAGACATTTAAGACAACACGCTGTGGTGCGTTTAGTCCTGGGCTGATAGCGTATAAGGTCGAGTGTTTATGTCCCATCTTAACTAAAGTACAGCGGCTTGCTGTAAAAGACTGGTCTGCAAAAGCAGATCTCTAAGAAATAATGATAGCGAAACAAGAAAGATGGCATTGAAAGTAAAGAGTGTATTCTGCAGTGAAGCGATCTGTGCACATTCTACTCATGGAGTTCACAGGGGCAGATGCTTTTCCGTTCATCGTACTGAGGGTACAACAGAATGGAATTAACCTAACATTAAGGCAATTCGAGGCATTCTGACTGGAGAGAACGGCACGGTTCCAGAATAAGTTGCAGTTGTTGATCCTTTAGACAGCCTGACTCCGGCAGTGGAGCAACTTTGCTGAAAATGTTGAGGGGACATGACATCTGAAGAAAAAGATGCTCCAGCCAAATGAATGGGGACAAAATGGTGTGCCATGAAAGTTGGGGGGCACAAACACCCTTGTCCCCACCTAAAATTACGCCCATGGACTCCGCCAACACACTACTCAGGACCAGTGCAGGAAGATGGATTTCTTTGGAACCTGCCCATGGTGGCGGTTTTGTAATTAAAAGAAAAAGCACCCCATTTGGCGCTGTTCGGTGCTACAACTCAGGACTAAGGACTTAATCGAGGAGGACCGCCTGAGATGGTTGTTTTGCAAAGCTGCTTCCCTTTTTACTTCACAATAGGCACTCCTCATTGACCCTTCACAGATCTGAAATTATAGGGGTAACTAGTCTGGCAAAATGAAGGATAAAATGGGGAGATGTGCTACAAATTCACAGTAAACCTAAAATGTACCATATTATATTGTGTGACATTGAAGCAATTTGTATGGCATAAGCATTTAGGAGAACTGTACCAATCCAGGACGGTTCCGCTGAAGAAATGTGCATCATTAGAGAATGCATTTATCCCATATACAAATGCCTTCGAGATAACAGAGAAGGAGGTAGAAAGGGTGATTCATGCCGGATGAGGGGGCAAAGCACCAGATCCAGATAAGATCCCAGTGGATCTATTCAAAGATGAATTTTCAACATGGGTCCCTTTACTATGCCGCGTATTTAGAGTGGTGCTGGAGCATAGAGTGATACCAAGGTCATGATGCAATGCAGAAATCGTTCCAATTTTTAAGAAAGGGGACAGGGACAAGCATGCAAATTACTGCCCCATATCTCTCCTTGATGGGGCGGGTAAAATATTTGCTAAAGTCATTCTTGAGCGTGAACTGGATGATCTCCAAACAGCCCTTTAAGATGAGTACCAGTACCCTCGAGATAGATGGGGATGCAGATGCATACTCATGCATCAAATAATCAAGACAACTGAATAGTTTGTCAAAGTGAGTCCGTTTAATGACAAGTTCATAAAACGAGGAGTACAACGAACATCAGAAATTGCTCGATCTTCTCGCTCTCTTTACTTTCAGAATAAACACAATATTTATAGCAAAAACTTGTTATTGCTGACGTACAACCTGCGCACGTACTAACGTCATTCTACATGGCAACCTTAAAAACCTAACATGCAACATGATTGGTTATAGGAAGGTAACTTAATATAGGTACTATATCTGTATATGGTAACGGGGAGAGGGGATTGGATAATCAATGTCAGGTGGGGCAACTAAGCCCTCCCTTCAAAATGGCCACCATGAACGTCATTAAAGTACGACATCCCATTGGCTCTACTCATTATAGGACCCTAGATTAGATGGTCCACTATAATTGGGTTGGCATCAACCCCACTCATACTTTTCCACATACGTCTAGCAGCACGCAGAAAGAACATCCAGGTGCAGAGAAGCTCGTCTGCACCCCAGTTTACCACCAATTATGCTACAATCAATCATCACCTCAGTAGGAATGTGTCAATTACTTCTTTGTACTCTGGCCCTGAATCTGCTCTGTGCTCTGAGAACTTTAAAAGAGTATGGGCATGGCGGGGATCCATGCGTAGGTGTGAAAGTCTCACTCTTCCAGCCTGTCTTTGTCATGTGACTGGACACTGTGAAATCAGCTTTTCTCTGTGTCTTTTTCTATATTTGATTTAATTCTACCAGTTTTCTGATGTCTGTGGCTTATCTTGACCTTTCTGAACAGGATCCTCTTTTCTCTTTTCTCCTTAATTGTATCCAATGTCAGCCCATTCCAGCCAGATAAGACCTTGGCTTCTTGGCATGGTCATCCTTAGCTGAGTTTTGCTCTGTCTCGATTCTCGATTTTCTTGCTGCGGCACACTCCATTTGAGGCCTTTTGTAACCTTTGTTCAATTCTGCTCATATGAGTAGTGGACTTTCATTCATACATAAAGTGCTTCTTAAGGTATATACTTGTAAACGCTGGTGCTTGCCACAATTTATTGACTGTTAAGCAAAAGCTAGCTTCACAATGTCTTTGCCCCTCGCAGTTTCTTGCATCTGTACACGTTTAAACTATCTAAATATCTTCATCATGTATGTGGCCCAAGTGTCTTCATCTTGAGCCCAAGCTGTCATGTATGCGTGGCATCTCCTTTGTATTTTGTCTCTTTTCAGTATTCTTAGGTCATTATATTTTCTATATGTACTACAGTCCGATTTCTTATGACGTCACCATTCATCTTCTTTCATTATCTTCTTTGCTTCTTCAGGTATTTCTTTCAAACAACCATCATATTGTCTAGGATGTAGATATGGTTTTCTCAATGGATAGCTTACTGTCCAGGTTTTCTTAGGTGTCGTTATTAATAGGTGCTGTTACACTGATAGGCACTGGTCAGAGCCCATGTGCTGCTCCCTGCTGATTTAACTGTTCTTCATATGTCACATACTTTGGTGTTAACTCAATAGGCAATAGGAGGGGGGAAACTGGAGTGGGGGGCGATACTCGACACTTCCTCTTCAAGCGTTTACAGTGCTGGGTGGATTCTGCTGGCATTATTAGTCATCTACAAGCCGGTTTCCAGAAAAGGTGTAGTAGTATTGACCACAGTTTTTGTCTCTGCTTAATTTAGGACAAATATAGCATTCTTAATAGAGCAAGGATAAACGCGTTTTTTGTAGATCTAGAGACCACTTTTGACAGTGTCCCCAGAAACTCTCTGTGGCACGCATTGAGCAATAGAGGCAACCCCCAAACTCTGCCAACCCAAATTCAAGAATTGTGCACTAACAATACAGGGGGTAATTCATGGAATAAATATACGCCGAAATTTGTGGCGCAAGCTGGCGCAAGCATGAAAAAGCTAGCGCACGCGTGTGAATCGCACATGTGCAATTCATGGAAGCCCCTGCACGTGTTTTTCCCTGGATGTGTGCCAAATCCACGCTTACATTACACGTAACTGCGACTTTCCAAACGCGTGTGCGACAGGAACGGGGAAAGTGCACAACTTCTCGTGCACACACCTAAAAAGGGAGCAGAACATGGGGAATGGGGAACAACGCATGAAAATGTAGGCGCAACGTGGGAAGTACCGCTGGGAAACACACGCAACGGCCACACGCTAGTGAGCAACACCTATTCATGGAATCGAATAGGGAAAACCTGCGCACGTCAAAACACACGCACACGCACAAATAGGTCCACCCCATGAAAGCAGGTGGAAGCGCCCCGCGGAGCATAAAAGTGCGCGCAAACAACAAACAAGCACATACAGCTACGATGAATGTCCCATTCCTCGCAGCAGTGATCGTGGGACACCGCAGGAGGCGGAGCATTGCAAGGCCCCACATTTTTTGCACAGGACCAGCCTTTTTGGGATGCCTGATGATGAGGTCTATGGCAGGTATAGGTTTCCACCTCATATCATCCTAGAGCTCGTCACTGAGTGGGAGGATGAACTCACATCACCCACCCTGTGCTCCCAAGCATTGAGCCCCTTGGAGAAGGTGCTCAATGTACTGCATTTTTTGGCCACTGGGTCATTTCAGCAGATAACTGCCATAGTGGGGGGAGTGCCTCAAAGCCCACGCAGCCACATTGCCTACACCAGGAGTTGGCAGTCATCACTGCACGCCCCTCAGTCCGCAGGCACATATACATGCCCAGAACACCCGCAGAAAGGCAGGCCATGGTCCAGGACTTCTACCGGGTGGCACACTTTCCCAAAGTGTTCAGTGCCATAGATTGCACCCATGTAGCCCTACGTCCACCTAGGGCCACTGAAAACATCTACTGCAACCGCAAGCACTGGAATTCCATCAACGTGCAGGTTGTATGCGATGCCAAGGGAATCATCAACTCTGTCTATGGAAACTATCCAGGGTCCACCCATGACAATTTCATATACAGAATGTCCACCCTGAGCCGGGCCCTTGAAGCTGGGAAGAATGGCACCACATGGCTCATAGGTGAGTACAAATGCCTGTGCACATGCATGTATGTCACACACACAAATACACAAGCCCAACTAATGACAACCATTATCACCTTACCAGGGAACAGTACCTACTCTTTGAGCACCTACATGATGACATCAATACGGAACCCCACCACACCACCCAGGTAAGATACAACGCAGCCCATAACGCAACCAGGGACATCGTTCGGAGTGCTCAAGTCACTCTTCTGCTCCCTTGACCGCTCTGGCAGACAGAGGGAAAGAAGACGGTGCTGAAGAGGAGGGGGTGTGACGGTGAAGGAGGAGAGAAAGAGGGAGACTGGGGCAGGTGCAGACTGGCGTGGGCAAGGGAGACAGGGGGGGACTGGCAGGGGGCAGGTGGAGACAGGCGGGGGCAGGGGAGACAGGGGGAGAATCAAGGGACCCAGAAGGGTAGTGGACAGGGGTGGACATGGGTAGACAGGGCCTCCATTGTGGGCCTTTGGTAGTGGTGGCAGGCTCCAGCCTCCTGGTTGGCCGGATTGTCACAAGGGCCAAGTGCAACCAAGGGGAGGTGGGTAGCAGGTCCAGGCCACAAACATTGCAGTCAAGTCAAAAGCAATGCGGCCATATTTCCAATGGCACAACAAAACACCAGGCAGGGCTGCAAGATTGCCAAAGCAGGGGAAAGCAACGAAATGGGGGTAGTTGAAACGCGTGGTGACAAGGATAACTCAGCGTGCAGCGTTCATGTGGCATATCAAAATAACTCTAGGCCAAGTGTCCCAATGCAACATAGTCAGCACACAGACCCCTCCCACCATCAGTGTGTGTTGCACAGCCAAAGCGTGCATGGTACCACCTACAGCAGGAAGTGCATGAACATCGACAGACAATTCATAAAAAAATCATAAGCAACATGATGACAGTCAAAAGAATAATCACCAAAATGAAGTGCAGACATGCATTGGAGAAGCCATCCAGAATACCCACTAGGGGTGTACACACAAGTAGGACTGCAGGCTGGACACAGATATGAAGGAAGCCCAATGCCCCTGTGTGAGATGCTGTCACACCGAGGCATCCTTGCAAGCCCATCGGAAGGGGAAGCAGGAGCAGCATATGTGTCAGGACCCCAAGCAAAACACATACACAAAACAAGTCTGAATGGGCCCTACTGGAACACACAGTGGATGCCTTCAAATGCCACAAAGCACCACACTGTCACATGAATGCACAATAGACCAAAATAAAAAACATATATGACCCGGGGGTTGGGAGGCAAGAACCCAGGAGGGGGGAGGTACAGGGTGCACCTCAACACCCACATGTGTAGATGTTGAGATAAAAACAAAAACTCACTGGGCTTAGCGCCTGCACGGCCCGACCTATGTGGGAGATAGTTTGTCATCGTTACCCTCTGGATTGAAATCAGAAGGTGGACGCGGAGCATTTGCTTCACCACGCCTATCCACGCCTTGCCCCACAGTGGCAGCAAGCATGCGTGTCTGGTAAAACAGGTCCTGCATGTCAATGACATGTAGGTCTGCATGCATTACCTGACGTGTCACACGTGCTTCATCCTGCAAGGACTCACGTGTAAGATGGAGTTCAGCCTGCATGGCCTCACATGACATACGGAGTACCTCCCAGCTTGCATGGAGTTCAGCTGAGATGGTTCTTTCAAGCCGCTTCATGCTGTCTTCTGCCCGCCTACTGTCGTCCATCATGAGAGCACACTGAGTAGATTGGAGGGTTTGGTGTTCGACCCTCAGAACCTCACTGTGTGCCTCTGCCTGAGCAGAAATAGCTTGATGCAGAGCCACCATTTCAGCCCAGCGCGCCCTGTCAGAGGCCACCTTGCCCAGCCTGAGTGAGAGGCACATGGCCCACGAAGACTGCTGCTGGAGCTGCACTTACCTTTCAGGGGGGAGGATGGAACGGGCCACACTTTCCATACCTTGAGCCACCATCTCAACTGCTCCCTCCTGTTGCTGTGCTATGGCAATAATGGCATGCTCTCACTCAGTTGACCCCGGTAGCGCACGGCCACCGCGTTGCCGGACACGATACCTGCTGGGCCCATGGAGCCGTGGTCCTTGCTGGGTTGGTGCAACATGCAGCTGTAGGACTGCATCCCTCGGTCAACCTGATGCCCCAAGAACATGGCCAAATGGTGTTGAGTGTGACCGTGCACCCATAACCACCACAGGCAGACATTCCAACCCCGCCTGGCCCCCTACTGCAGGTGTTGCGGACAGAAGATCATCCAACACAGGATCACTTACTGGCGACGACACGTCATGATGCAGATCCGGCTCAACATAGTGGTCAGAGGGTACATCAGAGCCTGACTCAGAGTCTGCTCTGGACACGATGGCCTGGAGCACCAGTGGGTTCTCGTGGGCTGCCACAACCCACGACCACCACTGGTGCCTGCATGGTCATGTGAACTGACCACCGTGTCTGGGATGACATCTTCATCCTCTGCCTCCAGTGCTTCATCACCTGCAACATAAACAAAAGAAACAAGGACAAGGATGTCAGTAGCACATACCACACACATACAGAGCACAACATTGACAGCCAACACATGAAGCAGACATGTCACACGCAACTCAAAGCCCAACATGCATCCATCCAGTGGCATTGCAATGCAAGGGTATCCCAGTGCAGAAAAGGATGTGTGCAACATTTGAAGCCAACACATGTTTTGCATGTTGCCCATCACCTGCATCACACACAACCTCTAGCAGGCACATATCCAAGGCAAAATTGAGAGATGGCAACAAAGAGATGGCACGTAGCATAAGCATGTGGGAACACACAAATAGCCACAGCTGAAAATCACACCAAACACACCATGACACATGTAACATGCATGTTCACGTGCAGAACTCAACAAGCATTGACTATGCAGAGTACATGTGTCACAGGAGGCATCTACGCTACTGCATTTCGATACAGTGAAAGGAGGGACATGGGTACAAACATGGCAGGTCACTATCACACAGCAGTATTGTGTTGGCATGTTGAAGGGCTGAACTTGGCACAGGAGTGGGTGTGTGCGGTGCAATGCATGTGTACCCCCTCAACTTCCAATATCAACACGTAGTAGTGATGTCAATCTTCAAATGTGACAGCAGTGTAAGGGCAATTGCAGCCATCATGTGCAAATGACATGCACCATGTAGCATGGATACCGTGAAACACCCACCCTTTGGGCAATAGCAGGAAGGCACTGCATGGCAATGAAAGGTTCACCACAGAACTGTGCAGACAGTGTTGGCATGTGTCTATTGCATGTCATCAATCAAATGTCACTACAGCCGATGAGAAGTGGGCATGATGCAGGACAGATGAGGAACCATCAGTAGTACAGTAGTACACCCATGCATGCAGAAGACACAACGCCAGTTGAAAAGATGCAGTGGGCCTGTAACAGGGGGAGCCAGGTGCACGACACAGATGTGGACACCCTAATGTCGTGCGTGATGACACACAGACCCACAGTGAGCATTAAATGGCTGTCCAAATAACATGACACTTGGATCATCCTGGAGACATACTACAATGAGCAGACGGTCAAGGACACCTAGGGGCATACATGGAATGCACATGGAACATGAATGTGCACACGTGTGCACGGGCAGCACAGTCAGAGTGAGACACACTGCACCAAGGACAAAGGATGTATGTGACATGATATGACATCTCATCAAGATTGCCCTCGTACACAAGTGGCTCAGAGCGCAACGAAGCAAAGGGAGGGGAACAAGGGAGAAAGGGAAATGAAAACAACAATCATACTAGGCACAGTGACATTGAGAACACGCAAGTGAATGGAGAAGAGATAAAGGGTTGAAGACCCTGGAAGGGGGAGAAGTGAAACGTGCCAAACAGAGGAGACCAAAGAATGAAAATGAAGTCCAATGATAGAGAAGGCATTCAAAAGGTAGTAGTGCAGCCAGCAGGTGGCAAGTGCAAGATCATTTGGATAGGGCAAATCTGATGACTGCAGAAGAAGAGTGGGGGACTGTATGGGTACACATACAGGACCCATTGCAATGGGAGGCCTGTTGGCAGTGCAGCAGGGAGGCAGGGTGAGCAGGTACCTGGGCCCGAAGGACAGAGGGTGTCCAGGTGCACAGTGCCAAGAGAAGAAACTGTTCAGCTGGGGAGAAGAGGGGCTAATGCAGGAGCAAATAGAAAGGTCTTGAGGTGTTTCCGGAAGCACAGATATTTCTCCTCAAGTTTCAATGTGGCAGGTATGCTGTTCCAAAGGTAGGTCCCAGCCATAGAAAAAGATCTGCCCCCAGCTTGTTTCTTCGATAAACAACTGACCCGGAGGGAGTGTGAGGTATAGGAGCAAAGGACCCAGGAGGGGAGGTATTGGCAGAGGGATAGTTAAAGGTATTTTGGACCCAGGCCCCATAAATCCTTGTGCACAATGCGGAGGATCTAAAGTTTCATCCTTGCATCCACTGGTAGCCAATGAAGGGATTTCAGAGCTGGAAAGATCGGATCTCAGGGCTTGAGGACAAGGACAAGTCTCCTGTACTGGATTAGTGGTAGAGATCGGAGTGTGGCGGCAGGTAGAATTTTGAAAGAGTCTGTCACAGTAGTCCAACCTTGAGACAACCAGAGCTTGAGAGACTGTGAGCTTGTAGGTGAACGAGAGGAAAGGCACAGTGCTCCTGAGGACGTTAAGGAAGAAGTTAAGACCCCGAGGTTGTTGACCTTGCAGGTGGGGGTAGGACATGATACTCTTAAATAAATAAATCCATATGTTCAACGATTCTTCATATTTTGCCTCCCAAAAAACAAATGTGCCTGAAAAACCCACATTCAGCTGTCTCTGTGAGTGCACCTCATAAGTACTTTTCTTGAGTTGCTTTGATCATGCATTATGCAGAAACTCACGTTTGTTGATATCAGTGACAAAGAAGAATTGGGAAAGGGGATTTCAACTAATTTTCAACTCGCCTATATGTTGTCAGCACTTGTTACGATTTTTAGTTTTAGTTTTTATATAGTAGTCCATCTACTGCAAATATCTTTCCAATAATTGCACCGAAATCTGTAATAATCATAGCTCGAAAAATTGACTATGAAAGATTGTCGAACAACATGAGATTAAACATGCAGTATTTTCGAGTTACATGTTTTACTGCTCCATACAATTATGGGTTGAGAAGTCAAAATACAAACACAGCTGTGTGCCTTTGTGTAGAAGAAATGTCTTCCACACAAAAGCCCTATCACATGTAGTATCACCCCTATGGTAATAGCACATGCGGCCATACCGCATGACCCCAATGTAATCTCATGGCACTCCAAAATGGGGAACAACTGTCTGGGCAGCATGACTCCAAGCACATGTGGTAATGGTAATTCAATTGTCCAGTATTTCCAAAAGAAATGGCACGAAAGTTGTAACCTGGCCTGATGAAGCCAATTAATAAAAAAGTTCCGATTTGTTCACTTTTACAAATTAGTACATGCACGCTGGTCACACAAATATGCACCTCAGACTTGAACACGTGCACATTTTGCAAGAGCCAGGTGCTCATGGTGATCTGAAATACCCCTTGTGCACGTGCTAAATATGAGTGCACTAGCAAAAGCACGTCAAGTCAGGGGATTACTTTACAAAGAAACGTACACAATATTTGCATAGTCACAACATGGTAGACATCTATTTGATCTAAAATGTGTTTATCTACAACTGTGGAAACGGGTGGAAATTACCAAAAAGTAGAGAGGGATTGAAGCCACAAATAATGAAATGACACTGAAACAAAAATGTGACACATATATTTCTAAAACGAACCTTTGAAAAGCAATGATAATTTTGTAGTATTCATGGCCCTAAATAGTTTTTTACATTAAAAAAAACCCAGATCTTTTCATGATGAGCAATGTGCTAATTTCCCCCTGAAGAGGATTGTCTGAAAAGCAGCAAGACGACTTGCCCTTGATTTTTGAGTTTCTAATCCCCTTTCATTAAGAGCTTGAGTATATGCACAGATCACCCCAAATACAAATGATACCGAGCAGCATGGCATTGGTCAAAGTCAAGGACAAAGACTGCTCGAGGGGCTCAGGAAGGGAAGGAGATCAGAAAGAAATCCTTCACACCCCTAACTCTTCTTCCAACTCTACTATGTCATACACCTTCCAATGTCAGGAGTATATCAAAAAAGCAAGTCTCCAATTAACGCATTTCCTAATTTTTTTTCTTCATGTTATACAAAAACAACATGGCACTAGTATGAATAGTATTCCTAAAATACATCTCTGCCACTACAATTAATATATGTTTAATCAATAATTAAAAGTTAAGAAAGATAATCTCCAAACCACTGTTAATATTGCTAAAATCTGATCCATTGGAACGACAATTTAATTATTATTTTGCAGGTATATAGGGGCATGAAACGGGATTACCTATTTCAACTCCGTTTCCGGATGTGCCTTAAATACTGGTTACCAGCACATAATGTTCGTGCTTGAAGCAAACCATTGAATTCCTATGGAATACATCTGTTTTGGTACCTGACACCAGCATAGGAATCCAATGTAAATTCCTTTCTGCCGTTTATTATGTCGTGCACATTTTGCACTCTGTACTATGAAAAGCGCGTTTGATATGGATCCACCAGGATTTTTTTTGGTTCAACTTAGTAGCGCAAAGGAACAGAATGGCATGTTTGGGAACAAAGTGTAAAGAGTGTTACTAACACTTTCTTCAAAATGGCCCCCTAAGAAATGTGTTGCTAGTACTTATAAGGATGACCCGCGATGTTTGCACGATATCAGGCTTAAAGCTGACGGACCCCACAGGGATCCATTTTAAATGGTGTGAGCACGTCAGGTAGTGTTTAATAATTGTGAATGCTGCTTACGATGTGCGCATGGCAAGCAGCGTACACTTTGCACGATGGAGTACAAATGTGCAGGCAAAAGGGCTGCGTACACGCATGCCCTGCACTTTTACACTCTGCCATGCAAATGACAAATATTTGGTGGCGGCGATCTTGCTACGCCTGAGAGCAAACAATCATTTATTTTATTTTTATTTATTTTATTTATACTGTGCACAAAACAAAGCCCGCAGGCATCGGGGCACCAGCAATACATGAAACACACAAAAGAGAAAATCAACAGGGAAGAGTGGAGGTCATGGAGAGCACAATATTAAATGGTTGGCATGACTTAACTAAAATCGGTATGTTTTGAGCCTATTTTCAAAGAGCTGCAAATTAGTGCAAACCGCGGTCCTTACCATCATATTACGATTTGGAACAAAATGAGCTACTTTGTGTTTGCAAGGTCTGAATTTGAAGATGAGAAAATTGAAACATTGGGTAACAAAACCCAAGGCAAGAGCTTGGCTGTATCCAATGGCTCACCAAACTCCCTGAAATAGCTCCTCATTGCTCAAAGACATTTATTGAGGTCCCATTTGCACATCAGCTTCCTAAGTTAACTTCAAAGGGTCAAGAGGCCAAATCATTTGTCCTCCCCAGGTTTGTTTAAGCAGGCCTTGTTTGGATTTCACTTGCATGAGAGACTCGTTTCAGAGTTTCAAAAATACTGTTGAACAAAAAATTATGTTGCCGATATTGGTGGACTGATGCAGAAAGGTTTGAACTACTATTGGATCATTTTATTGGGGCATTATACTGATCGTCATTGTTTGACACACAAAAAGAGGCCACTTTCTGAGTGGCATCAGAAATCGATCGCTCAGGAGGAAAAGTGCAATTTCGGTGTATTTGCAGATTAAGATAGTCTTCCTTAGCTACAGCAAACATATTCTTCTTAGGTGTTGCTAATGCAAAACTATCGGAAAAAAAAGTACAAGATATGATACAGATTTTATTGTGTGGCTTGGTATATGCACAGATATCTTCGATTTGCCTTTTATTCTTTCTTTTCTCTGCAAGGGGCTCGATGGTTAAATGTGGGCAAACCAAAGGGCACTCTCCACTCAATGGAATTCAAGTGTATGTAGATTGCAACTGTGGATACAGTGAGAATATCTCTAATTAATGGGATTACTACTAATGTGTTTGACTTTGAGACCCACACATTGTGTTGCCTGTAGCTCGTTGTTGGATTTTATCAGTTATTTTACTTCCTCAAATCCATGCTTTGGCTTTATTCAAAGAACCTGTATTTTGACTAGACAGACGTGTGTTAATTTTGTGACTATTTCCCTTTTATAAGTAAGACAACTGTCTTCAGCAATAAGTCCAGACCAGCCTTTCAAATCTCAGGTGTCCGAAGAACACCTTTTGGCCGTGCAGCACAACGCCACTTTTTACAAGCTATCTTGTAATGTATTTTCTAGGATGTCTTTTGTACAATAACTGTAAGATCAATAGTCCGTTGAAGGCACCGTAATTCTGAACTATGGTACAGTAGGCTATCAATTATTACCTGGATGAATTCCAGTATGAGGCTTGCCATATTGGCACAGCACAATTAGGCAAATCTTGCTATGCCCTATACCAGCGCTTCCAGTTCTTTCAGATGCAGCTGTGATTTGTTCTTTCCAGGAATGCAGGTAAGTTGAACCATCACATATGTCCTCGGACCGTCTATGCTTGCCTTGGACTGACCTCATCTGCTGGAACTTCATTAGAGTGGCCAGCTTCTTACACACACACAGAGACACTCCCTACTCTTAAAATAATAGTATCTCCTTCTCTACGCTTGCATGTTCACCTTCTTCACCCCTTAGGGCACAATTGTCTCCACACTCCATTTATCGCTTGCAATCCCTTTTGTCATCCCCTTGGTGTAGCTATCTGTTCTCTCCAAATTTCTGGTGTGCATCATCCCTTCACAATTATTGGGTAATGCCTGAACCCCTCTTTTCAAAATATCTGGGTGACTCTTGCTTCCTCCCTTTTCAAAATCGCTCCTCCCTGTCTCGGCTATCAATGCGCGAGAGCACTGGGAACCTTCAACACACAATGCACCTTTCCTCAGCTTTGATTCCCGGTTTTATGTTTCATATTCGTGAAGGCTTGTGAAAGTAGCGGTTTTCTTCCTCTGAAAAGGCCAAGAGCAATTTCCTCCTTGCAACCCTTTCTGGTCTTGCCGTCTTTCTCCTCGTATTAAACTGCCATCTCAGAACTGCTGCTTCCTCGTGTGTTTTGCCTTGCTGAGAATGTGCTTTTGTGCTTCGCCTTTTATCCGTGTGATGAAATGTGAGGAAAGTCAGGTGTGTGTAATTATCAGTAATTGCCTGACTCTGCCTGACTCTTGTCTTGGGACATGTCAGGTATGCAGCTCTGGTGTTAGTCCATTACCGCTTACTGTGAACTATCTCTGAGAAAGTGTTTGTGTTGGAAAAGGGGTGGGGAGGTTGAATTCCTATGTTTTCTACCTTGTAGGATGGGGAAAAGGTGTTATTGGGAAGGGAATACCGCGTTTCATCCTCCGGTGTTCCACTTCCACTCCCGAGGACCCCTCATCCAGGTCATCCTTCAACACTGGTCCAACCCCAGGAACTGGATCCAAAAGCGATGGCCATATCCCGGCCACCTCGATGACAAATCCCCGGGAATTAGCAAGTGAGACACCTTCAGGTTTCTCACACTACTAAAAACCAACTCCGTAGAAAGCAAAGAAGAAATAGAGCAGATAAAAATAAAAGCAAAAAATTCACAATCTACCCTTAAAGACTACTCCAGAAGACTAATCCTTGAAGCTCTTATTGGCAACACTTTTCTACTAAAGAGAACACTGTTTATATGGATTTTAAACAGAATATAACCACTAACTGAATTAACCAATACATTTCAAAATGTTCTTCAAAACATGCACAATGTCAATATAGATACCTTTTCAAACTTCTGTCAAAGTGAATGGATTCACACAAGCAGCACAGAACCGTATTTCAATGAAGATGCTTATAAACAAGAACAAAAAAAACGAATTGCCATAGAAAGTAATGGCCAAGGTTATGAAATGGTAGGAGACACCATTACGAGGAGAAACCCTTATAGAAAAAACTTCCCAAACAAACTTTCAACCAAATGTTCCTTTCACCCAAACAAACTGTCCAGTGTACAAATGGACATGCACCTCAATATGTAACATACGCCAACAATCCTTCAAATCTTTACGACAATTCCTCAATCATAGTGAGACTTAAAGACAAATGTAGAATTAAAATTTTATAAACCATAGTGCGCAGCCACGACTGCAAGGACACACGTTAGCCTGCATTTCAAGAACTGCATGCAAAAACACCTTCCACCACAACAAAATGTTAGCAACACACCATTCCGCTGAACAAAATCGTCTGGATAGACTGTAGTATGCAAAAGGTCCTGCTCTAGAACTCCACAATTTCGCTAACATTCTCCTACATGAAGCAGCCATAGAATTCCTTTGAGAAATAGTGCACATCCAAAGTATATATTTTGGAACTGAAGTTGACTTTGAAAATTTACTAACTTCAGAAAACATTCACGAAAACCTCACAAACACCAATCTCCTAACAAACACATACAAAAAAGAAATAGCTTCAAAACATATCTGCTGAAATACCAGACCAAGTATGTGTCTGTTGTCGCAGAACTTTATATAAAAAGAGCACAATACCAGTATATATGGCATACAAAATAGAGGACAATGGGGAATCCCAATGGTTCCAATTAGCTTTATAACTAACAGCAGAAAATAATTACGAAGCAACCGACCGCTCAATAGATTGCACATACTGCAATACAAAGCTTGACAATAACCAAATGCCATCATGTGCTGTCACTAATACAAAATATTTCCACTTCCAAATGATGTCCAACAACTTAACTTGTATGAGAGCATTATAATCCAAACAGTACACCAATTTCAATCTATAATAAGCCTTCAACCAAAAACAGCCAAAAATTGCCTCCATCAGTTTACTAAAAGGCATCCGTGGCAAAGTAGTATATTTGCCATTAGATCTTAAAGAAAATGTAGAAATTCTATGAATACAACGACTTATAGATCAAACTTTGATTGTACTAGTTAATGGTGTACCAACAAAAGACAAACAAATTTGGCAGAAACTAGTCGACTTAAACAAAGTTAGACAAACCGTACAATATCTTAAAGAAAACAATGAATACTACAGAAATATAACCATAGAGGAAAACTTAAGAGAAACCACCCAAATAATTCAACGTTCAACACCAACAGGCCAATTTGGATGTGTAGAGCCTGTTACTGCGGCAAACATGTCAGACTAGTATGCAATTCACCCACTACACTTCAAAGACACTATAAAAGATGCATTTAGAAACATATCAATTGCGTCAAGCCAAAGGATCCCCAATGAGCATATGGGAGAAAAGTGTAGAAGCACATTCTTTTCCTCTACTCTTTCCTACAGGAATATGAGGAATATATAATGAAAGATCCACACAAATTACTGGATCAGAATATCATCCTTTAGGAATGTATTATGAAGACGTCAGATTCAGACAAATTGTAGAATACATTTTCCAACTCCTGTTCGAAAGTGAACTAGCAACTCTATGGCATGGAATTGCATACACATTAAAAACAGGCTCTAATTTTTTAAACATGTCCACTATCCACTTACTTCAAAGATGAGAGACAAAGATGATGTTTTGCAGTCAAGTATCACAAATCTCTTGGCAAACATGTGTGGTACTAAAGAATATTGGTTCTAACGTCACGCTGATGTACGTTGTATGAACCTGGCTCACTCACATGGTTTGTTACTTTAAGTTGTGGAGAAACTGAATGGGATGACTTGCACGACTTATTACGTACTGCAAATCAAAATAAAGAGGGGAAAAATATAAAAACACCAGGAGAACTCTGTTCTCTTGACCCTGTCAGTGTATCAAGGTACGTTCACCATCACTTCATTGCCATGCTACAGTATCTGCAATAAAACGAACCCTCGACTCGGAGAAGTGGAACACTTCTTTTGGAGAAATGAATATCAATCCAGAGGAGCACCACATATCCACATGCTTTTATGGATACATGATGCTCCTAAATTTGCCCATTACAGTGATGCCACTGTTTTGCAGTTTAATAAAAAATACATTACCTGTGACATCCCTTAAAAAACCACACAGTGACCTACTTACATAAATCTTACGCTTCCATAAAATACTGCTGACGTAGATATAAAAACTAAGATAAATACTGTACCAAATGTCACTTTGGCTCCCCTAGACCAGTTTGCGCAAAAGGACAAGTAAGTAGCTTGATTTCTTCTTTTAGACACATTGTAAAAGGCAAATCCCTTTCAAACGCAGACAACATTAAAAGGAACAAAGCATCCAAGTATATTAATGATTACAATGCAATCATTGCCCTCTTGTGGAATGAAAATATAGACATACAATACATTGCAGACAATTCCACTACAGTTGCAAGATATGTCAAAGCCTATTTCACCAAAGCTGAGAAAACAGAGCTAAAAGACCTCTGGCATGACATATCATCTGACAAAACACTGTCACAAAAATTGTACAGCTTTGGTATTAACATTTTCTCCCATGGAGAATGTGGGTGCTACGAAGATGCAGACCATTTTACAGTCTTATATGGGAAATCTGAACACATTGTCTGACTAAACCTTGGTCCAGCTTCATCCTGAAAAAGAGTACTAAAATCCTGCCAAGAGATAAAAACAATAACACAAATTATCCCAACACTTTTAAAAAAGTTTTTGAAAAAAATAAAATAATTGAAACATACTCTCCAAACAGAAGTATTGCTTTGGAAAACATGTGCCTGTACGACATAGCCCAAACCTACTCCTACAAAAACAATGTCACACCAGATGAGAAAACTGGCAAATATTCTGTCTCAACTTGTGAAGGAAGCCTAATGAAACTTACCAAACCTAGTCTAATTAATCATATAACGTTATCGATTAAACTCTGCAACATAGAGAACTTTATTTAATGGCCACACTGCAAATATTTAAACCTCAGGGAAAAAAAGAAGAATTATAGGGTGACCATGACTAATTTGAAGCTGCATTCAAAGCAAATGAAAGCAGTATAACAATTGTCAACTTCAAGCAATACAAACAAATGCTGGACAATGTACGCTAATAAGAGGAAGACATTGGGGGCCGATTCATGGAACAAATGTGCGCCAAAAACCATTGCGCAAGCTGGCGCAAGCGTGAAAAGCAAGTGCATGCACATGTGTGCGATTGATGGAAGGGCCTGCCCATGTTTTCCCCGGGATGTGCACCAAATCCGCGGGTGGCTCACACGGGTGCACACGTCATTGTAACATCATGAACGCCGTGCGTGACGCGCACAGCGAAAGCACACAACGTTAGCGCACACACCAAAAAGGGGGCAGAACACGGGGTGGAAGACGCGGAATGGGCAACAATGCATGAAATTAAGGGCATAACTGGGGAAGTACTGCTGTGAAATACACAGAATGCCCACACGCACGCGAACTACACGTATTCATGGAATCAAATAGCGGATACACGCGCACGCCAAAAGACACGCACAGGCCTAACGACTTCTGCCACCCAAAGGTAGGCAGAAACATCCCCGTGCAGTATAAAAGGGCGCACAAACAACAAAGCACATATATACAGCTACGATTAATGTCCCATTCTGTGGCCCCTTAGGAGAAATGACATGTCACGCAATGCTCAGGCATCCCAAAAAAGCAAGAAAAAGAGATATGCTGCCCCTGTAGCCCACGTGCGTGTAAAAAGACACACACAGTACGCTGTGACAGCCAGGAAGACAAAAAATGCATATGTGATCAACTGGCAGGCTAGTATGCCCGAAAAAAGGGGGACGCGACTAACAGGGACACCCGCAGTAGGAAAAATAGCATGTGCGACACACCCTCTACCTTTCGTGTAGAAGAAGAATGCGTAGCCAACACCCACGCCAAAAGAAGAAGTATGCACTGTAGCCGCTGTGAAGTCATCGCGTGTGAAACCCAACATCTGGAAAACACACGCACCGCTTTCCATGAAAAACACGTACAGAGCGATGGAAACCCAGGTGGGACCTTCAACCCGTGCCAAGGGAAATGCCAGCGCGCATGTTACGTCACCTATGCGTTTACGCGCTAAGGGCCTTTCCTCGGAATTCACGCAAACGTGCTGTTTTTCACAGGCCAAATCACTCTGTATCAAGCTGGCCACACAACAACACACGGAAGACCACGCTCTTGCCCAGAAGGCCGAATTAATGCCCCCAAATCCCCAAGCAGCCTCCCACGAACCATCTGCTGCTGCCTGCCTGCCTGCTGCCACCGTGCCCTGCCATTTGGTGCCTGCACATCTGCCATCTGCAGGGGTCCAGTTGCTGTGACCACCCCTGCTGGAACAGAAGACTCCCGACTGGTGTTCCATCAATCCACAGCCCAGCCCCAGGACCCAGTTGCCCACCCACACCTGCCTCGGGGTTGCCATGTCCGACACACAACACCTTCTGGCACCAGTGGCAACCCCCCCAGCAGAGAGGCAGAGGGCTACCAGCTTCAGTGAAAAGGAAGTTGGTATCCTGGTGGAGCAAGTTCTGGGGCATTATGATGCCCTCTTCACACCATCGCGCGCCAACAAGGAAGGACGGAAGAAGATCTGGAAGGACATAGTGGGTGCCATCAACGTGGAGGGGGTGGCACCCCATGACATCAAACACGTCCAGAAGCTCTGGGAGGACTACCCAGCTGTTTAGGGTCCTGGAGCGCATTCGGCCAGTGCTTTACCACCAGATCCTCAGGATGCAGGCCCCTCTGAATCGAGCGGTAAGTGGCCATGCATTCACATTTAAAAAAGGGCATGTTGCAGTGTGCTGGTAGTTAGCTACTTGGCTGCATGTGTGACATGGGTCATTTTTGGATGTGTGTGTGCAGGGACATGATGGTGCTGCATGTGAGTCCAGTCAGGCATTACCCACGTGGATGGTGTATGTGTTACAATGCATCATGCGGAGCAGCATGCGGAGCAGCATGCGGAACGCACACATTTTTGCATGCCTGTGTCTGTACTTTGACTTGTTTGGGGTGTGAGAGATGTGTGCTGCTGTCATGGACATGCAGGATGTACATGCCCGTGTGTCTGAGTAGTGTGTGCGCCATGGATGCATGACACATGTCCGTGACAATGTGTTGATTCACTGATACAGCCTAGTCATCCTTGTATCCACTGTGTCTGGGGGTATACCGGGCCAGATGCATGACCCTCCGGTGATGTGTGTGCATGTGACCAGCATGTCCGATGATGCATGTGAGTATCGGCCAACCAGGAATCTACGGTGCCTTGGACATGGATGCCAATGTATATTGCATGTGCCATGCCTGATTCTGCATGTATGTTGCCTGCACTGACCCATATGTTGTAGAGGGACATGATGGAAGTGTTGTTTGACAGTGCCCCTCATGTGCTATTGCTTTGTATCTAGGGGACTATAGTTCAGTACCCTGATGCTTGTGTTCAATGTCTCCCTTTACACAGCGGCGAGTGAAGAAGAGGGCGGAGACAGCGCTGTGGAGGAAAGCGGCAGGGATGCCTCCACCGGCCAGCAACACAAGGCCCAGTCACCCTCCCAGGAAATTGCATCATCCGGGAGTGAGGGGACTGGTGCCGCGTCTTCCACTACGGCTGCAGCAGAAGGGGCAGATGATACCCCACAGGGGCTTGCAATGGCGGAAGACTGTGCAGAGCCATCCAGGTTGCTGGTGTGTATAGAGGAGGAGGAGGCCGCTACAGAGCTGCACATGGGGCCTGGTGGGGGTGTTACCACTGGTGCAAGTGGTGCAGTCCAGGGACAGGGGGCAGCACAGGTCGCCGTGGAGGTGCCTGTGCATGTCTCCGTCCCTGACACTGTGACTGCATCACTATACACCAGCAGGGATGCCCCGTCCCAGGCTCGTCCGCAAGTAGGGGGGGTCCACGTCATCTGGCACTCCTCTACCTGCGGACGAGGGAACCCGTGACCGCATTGAGTCTGTCCTGATTGGTGTCGTGTTGCGCACACATGACATTCGTGATGACGTGCGTGCTTCCTGGGGGGACCACGCATGTCATCACGAAGAGCTGTGTGCCAACGTGGGCAAGTTGGGAGGGACCATGGTCGGGGGTTTCCTCCATGTGTCGGCCAGTATTGCGGCCCTCTCCTCCTCTGTACACACTATACACCAGTCGTTCTCCGTGCCGTCTTCCGGCCCAGAATGCCACCAGGGCACCCTGTGGATCTGCCCCAACCAACGCAGCCAGCCTGGTGGAGATCCCATCCCTGCTATAGTCCGGATTCGGAGGTCCAGCAGGGGTGACCACCCCACCAACTGGACCCCAGCAGATGGAGGATGTGCCAGCATCATTGGGCAGGGTACGTGCACAATGGCAGAGTGGATTCCATCAGCCCGGATGCCGTCGTGGTGGCAGAGGCAGTTGCGCTGGAGGCAGCGGCAGGCTCAGTGTGGGAGGCATCATGGCTCGGGCCATCAACACCCCATGGGCAGGCATCAGCCGGGGGGCAGGAGGACCCCGGAGTGGGAGTGTCTTCCGTGTGGAGGCGGTTGGGCCGGAAAATAGATGTGGAGAGGCGGCGGGCAGAGAGTGCATGGCTCAGGATGGTCAGGGTGGAGAACTCCTTGCACCGGGCTTTGAGGCGGGTGGACGGCCTCGAGGAAACTTACAGGGAGTTGAGGGATTCCATGGCTGCATCCCTGCAAGACCTCGAGGCCAGGGAACAGGCCCACCTCTGGAACATCGACATGGAGTTCGATGATGCCCTGGCCTGGAACATCACTAAATGAGCCGTGGGACTGGCCCGCCACTTTTGTAAATAGTTTAGTAGGTGTAGGTGTCCTTTCTTTCTTATTTTTCTTTGGGGCACATGGACTATGCCCCGCCTTTTTGTAAAAAGTAGTTTGTTAGGTAGGTTTTTGGTAGGTTTTATTTGGATTGTCGGGCTCATGGTCCCTTGATTTTATATTTGTACATAGTTATGGACCTAATTTTACTGTATTATTTTTTCCATGGAGGAATGGTTTTCTTTTTTTTGAACATTGGATTTTGGTTTATGGACGGACGCTTTGCAGCCATTTTACTTTGGATTTCCTTGATTTCTGCATTCATTTTTTTGCCTTATTTTGGACATCCGACTTTTGATTATTTATGTTTTACTTGTGTGATTTCATTTCATTGTTCCGTTTTGTATAGAATACATTTTTATTTTTTAATTCATTTGTGTGGTCTTCTCTCATTGGTTTCGTGCATGTCACAATGTGGGTTTTCTCAGTCATGTGTCGCCATAGTGTAGGTCTGACGGACATGTATTCATGGCCATACTGGTTGTATGGGATCTGTCATGACATGGGGTTTTCAATGTGGAGTGGATGGGATGCTGTGTTGGGTGTTTGGACTGGGGTGGTGTGGGGTGGGATTTGGGTGGCTATAAGGGCCATGGGTCTGCATTGTGATGAAGTGTTGTGTGGGGGACATGAGTCGGGGCCTACTGGCAGGTGCCCGTCAATGGGGGTGGGTGGGGGGTTGGGGGACATAAGTCGGGGCCTGCTGTCAGGTGCCCGTCAATGGGGGGTTAGGGACATGAGTCAGGGCCTGCTGGCAGGTCCCGTCAATGGGAGTGGGGGGGTGGTCGGACATGGGTCGGGGCTTCCAGGTGCATGGTACCATGTGGCCTGCCTGCAGGGCATGCCCAGGGGTGATGGGCTGCCTGCGGGGCATGCCCAGGGGTGTGGTGTGGTCCCCTGTGGTGTGGGCTGCCTACGGGGCATGGGGTAGGGGGGCACACCTGGGAGGGTACACACTGCCAAATCACATATATAAATCCACACGCACCCCTTGGAATACACGTACCCCGCTCACGCCAGCGAAATCGTGTGTAAAAATCCATGCGCACCCCTCGGAATACATGTAACCCACTTGCGCCAGCGAAATCGCATGTAAAAATCCACACGCACCCCTCGGAATACACTTACCCTGCTCGCTCCAGCAAAATCGCATGAAAAATCCACACGCACCCCCGGATTTATACATGCAATTTCATGGTTGGGGGCTGTATGCTGGTCCACTGGCCATTGCGCCATGTACTGGATTTGTGCGATGTTTTTGGTGCATGGGGCGGGGTTGGGGGCATAACTGGCGCTGGTGCAGGGTCGCTGCGGCACTCTGCTCCACGACTGCTTATGGATGTATAAATCCATGAATATGCTGTGCGCCGGATTGGGTTTTGGCACACGCGGCTGGCGCAGACTGCCGCACGCGCACTCTGTGCGCCAGCCACGTCTGCCACTTGTGCACTAAATTCTATGAATTACCCCCTGAAGCTCTACTAGATAAATACACTTGTGAGGGCAGTCAACCTTCCCTTTACAGGAAGCCAAAAACCACTTTGAGAACCACTAATTTTAAATTAAGCAGAAATAGCCATGACTGGGGTAGAAAATACTGTGTATTAATCTAAACAATCTGAAGAAGACCTGTCAGTGCTCAACTCACAGCTAAATGATGAACAACTCACCATTTATCTAGAAGTCACTGAAAAATTGAACATGGTTTTAAACATGAAACTAAAACTTATAGCTGTAAAATGTATTAACCTCTACTACTGTATGTAAGCTGTGAAGATGATTCTGGTGAAACGTTCTTAATTAAAATAAACAGCACATTTCTACAGGACTTAACAAACAACAACCTTTCATCTGTTGTAACAGCCCCCACAGGCCTAGCTGCCTACAACATAGGAGGTGTAACATTCCACCAACTACTGATCTTCCAAGTAGAACATCAAAACAAATTAGTATACTACAAATTGTCTGCAGAAGATGCTACTGAAGTACACAGAATTCTAAAACAAATGAAAGTGCTGCTGATAGATGGAGTAAGCAAGTAAGTAAATTACGTTTTTGTTTTCAGAGGCCTCCTACAGATAACACCAGTAAAAGGTCAACCTATTTTCAAAACATTAGGACACAAACAATGTCGTAACACACATGGCAGCATTGGAAATCTAAATCTCTGGCAACATTTTTGCTACAGAGAACTAATTCCAAACAGTCAGCGTCAGTCTGCAGATCTCATCTATGCTAATATTTTAAAAAAGCGTTAGAACTGGTCTGCTTACTAAATATGCATAATCCATCTTAAATGCTAAACTAATCAATGAGGTATATGTGCAAAACAAATCTGCTCCTGATGTCATGGAACAATTTGCTCAGCAAAATATAAAATGCATGTCCTTAATGCCAACCCTTGCAAGCTGTATTTAATTCAATGATACAATGTTGAAAAAAGAAATGGAACCCATACTGCATGTCAGCTCCACAGACAAACTAGAAGTACATTGCATGCCACTCCCTTTGTGTCAACAAGCAAAGCACAACACAACAGTCAATGGAGCAATTGGTCCAGTTATTGGCTTCCAAACATATCCACATGAAAACAATATTCTGTTTGTCAACATCCACTTTGACAAACTTGCAGAAGCTAAACAATAAGCTGCACAATAGCATGTTTCCTTCATTTCAAAGACATGTATGTATGCAGAAAACAATTCTCTCTATCTCTTGCATATGCTGTCACTATACACAAATGTCAAGGTCTAACCTAGATCATGCATTGATTGACATTGGCAGCACTGTCTTTAAAGAAAGTATGAGTTACTTAGCGCTGTCTATTCCAAGTTAACTTTGATGCAAACAAAGTCAAAGTTGACATTCCTTGCATCCTAGGATACAACAGGCTACACGCACCGTACACCCCATCTAGATATGTACCCTGTACTTCAAAAAAGAAAACCTTTAAAAAGAAAACAAATACAAGCAGAACCTACAGCAGATCTCCCAGCAATAAAGCTAAAGAAGCAAAGAACAACTACTGCTTCATCAAAAAATTCAACCACAAATCTGTCTAGTCAACAAACGACTGCACGCCCACCAGAAGACAAATAGACAAATGTCTCTTCTCAAAAAAAAACTGCAGGCTCATCAAAGGAAACAGAGGCACAATGCTCTGGTCCATTAAAATTTAGCAACACAACTGGAGTAAATTGCTGTGCAAATGTAGCAATCAATCTTCTATTCTAATTGCCACAAATTGTTTGCAACATTGGACCAGTTGTGTTTTCAAATGCTCGCCCTTCATAGAAATGCCACAAATAATTCTGACAGCACTTACAGTGTCTCAGGTATAAGGCAAACATTGCACTAGTGGTAACATTCACCATAAGCACACAGGAAGATCCACAAGAATTCCTAATGTACTTACTACAAGTGCTAGAAATCAAAAACATTCCTTTAAATGAAATCTTCCAGATTTCATATACGTGGTAACATACATGCACTCTCGGCAACCATGTTTCACAAGAGCACATTCTAATGAACAATGTGTTTATGTATCCATACCAAATTCTGAATCTGCTACATTTCATCAGCTTTTGCAGAATGCAAATCATAGCATATTATGCCATTTCTGTAATTCAGACAATTGTCCCAGCATACAAATGGACTCACATGGCCAATATGTGATGCTAATGCTTCTAAGGTACAATGCAGATGGTACTGAACCCTTATGGTCCTTTTAATTGAGGCATCACATCGTACAATGGAGCGAGATGCAGAATAACTCTTAGACCAAATGATAAGACTGACTCAGGAAGTTGGCAACGTGTCTTGAAAGACTGTTTTAATTTAAATTGTCTAAAACAGGGAGTTACAAAGGACATCAATGAATGTCATACAGCAAAGTCTCGAAGTGTTTCATAAAAAAGCATGCATATATAGCAAACATTCGTCATTCGTGACGTCATTCTACGTGGCAAATTAAGAAAACCTATGCAAGATTGTGGTTGGTTCAAGGGGAACATCTAAGTATACTTTCTATAAGGGATTGGATTGTGATTAGGTCTCTATAGTCAGGTGGACAACTTATGCCCACCCTGAGTGAAAGTCATATTGATCAATAATTAAGTACACAACATATCATTGGTTTCGAGCTATAAGGTGCTTTGTTACATGGCCCTCTACAGTTGGTTAGCATGCTTGTACCCTTCTAGAATATTCGACTCACTAGCAGCACGTAAGCTGGTACCCCAGGTGCCAGTGGGTGGACTTGACCGTGCCGCCCCACCCAATTACCTCGACATCCATCATCACTCATGCTGTCTGCCATTCAGATTGTCTTTGAACTTGGCCTTGTAGTAGTTTCTCTTCTCTGGGAATATAATGTTCTGGTCGGCATGCCCACTTCTATTTCTATCCTGGACTTACGTGACAGGATACCGTGAATTGGCCCATATTATAGCATTTACTTGTCTTGAATAAAGAAACTTGACACTCATGGCATTCCCTCTTTGCAACTTAACAAGGGATACCTCTGTGTCTCAAATTCACTGTTCTTCAGGGACTGATAACCAGTTTTGGCTGCTTCACCCTTTGATACCAGGCCAGACAGCCTGTCATGGTCTTCCTCTTGAGCTTCAGCCAATTTCTTTGCTGTGACACATGCATAGTATCAATCCTCCTTTCTCCACAGGTTTGAGCTTAGTAAAATTGTGACATCAAATATCCAGAATCTATATAGTGGCGACTCCGCCTGCAGTCTACCCACTACGTATAGCCAGCCTTCATGATTACTTAGTTTACTTGTGTTGCAGCATCTGTACAGTTATAAAATAGCTTGCATTTTCTGCAGTGCTCTCCACACATGCAATCTTCATTCCACATATGAAAGTCTTCTCGATTCTTTACTTCATCATCAGATTCTATACAAACTATACATTCTCTTCTTCAGCCAATCTTCTCAGTGCGTCACGCTTGCTTCTTATGACATCCCAATCTTCTCTTTCACCCATCTTCATATTCCTTCAGGGATTTCGTCCAGTAGATTGTCATCTCAACGGGGATACATCAGATAGGGTTTTCTCAATGGATATCTTGTCTCAAAGTCTCTTCGTGTTATAGGCATCATTACTGGCATTGCGCATGTTGCAACTTCTGGTTTCCAACATATAGACAAATTGTGGCGGGATTACCTGCAGAGGCATTCAGCTGCTCCTCTACACTCCCCCTTTGGTTGATACATCGACCACTCCTTCACTAACCTCCACATTTCAATTTCTTCTTTTGAAAAATGTCTCTTGGGGGTCCAAATCTTCACTAAACCCTTCAGGGATCCTGCTGATTTGACATGTTCATCAACACTCCAAGTCATGTGGCTGCATTGTCCATTCAGATTACAATAGATCCATTGTCCCAAGTACTTCCTGTGATTTCTTGGGTGCAAGAACTGCATTCCCTCTGGTGGTAAAATGCTGGCCTCTATACATTTTCTGATTCCTTCATCTGTCAGCTCATTGGGCCCAAACTCTGATTCGACATCAATCACAATCTTCATTCCTACTGCTTTTTTTGCTGTCTTCTTGCACTGTGTGATTATTATACTGATCACTCAGAATCCAAACATCACCATCACCAGTACTGCTACCAGGAACTTAAAGATGTTCGCCATCCATTATGGAACCCATGAGAAGATGGACGTGAACCAGCTGTCATCTCCATTCTCGTCATTGTGAGAAGGTATGAACGTGCAACATGATTCTCAGATTTTGGCACAAACACCTCCATCCATTGCTGTGATCATGTCCAGGACAAATATATTCTGGAGGGTAAGCAGCCTTGTTGCCCTTAAGTCTCCCTTGATCGCATTGAATCCCTTTATAGTAGTGTTGATTTTTTGCAAGAGCTCCCAGCAAGTGATTTGCAACCACTTTGCATTCGCCATTGTCTGAATTCCTGGCATAAAGATAGTCGTGAATGTTGCTGAAGTCTGACTGAACAGCTGAAAAGTAATTCTCACTCTTTGATTGAGAAATCTGAACGATTTTCTCCTTCTCCTTCTCAAAAGAGCATCTGCTTTTGGAAACTCTCCCATCTTCAGGGCACTTTTCGGAATCACCAACGTTGGAACATGAATAAGCACTATAGAGCACATGCCTACCCAATCTTTGGGCAGCCTCATGTAGGCTCTGGATCCACAGACCCAGTAGTGGTCCATCAAAACTACTGTTCCATCCTTCATGCTTGGTACATCGAAAATTTGGCCACACTGATGATTTACTCCAATTTTCCTCATCCATTGTTTCTGAAACACAGGGATGCATTTGCTAGAGGTTCTATCTGCAACGGTCTTCCTTCATCATTGACCCATGTCAGCAACTTTTTGATCTGTAACGAGCGGTGCTTGCATTCATTCTCGGCATGCCACACAATTGCTTCAGGCCGTTCGTTTAGTGCTGGTGCCATACATAAAATCAGGCCTTTAGCCATGGGCGTAGGACATGGGGGGACAGGGGGGACAAATCCCCCCACAATTGTAAGTGGGGGGGATGTAATGTCATTTATCCCTCCCAGAATATGTGTTTGGTGTGTCGTGCAGGGATCTGTTTTTTAAGTGGGGGGAGGGCTGCTTACTATGTAAGCTGCCCTCTCCCCCTGGCCCCCAAAGCATGGGGGCAATACCCTGGGGGCAGATGGGTGATCATCTGCCCCCAGGGAAGGGGGGCAAACAAAAACAAATTTTTTTTTTAAAACTTAGTTTTGGGTGGGGTGGGTGCGGGTGGGACCACTAGCCACCAGGGATTTTTGGAAGGGGGGTGGCCCTCTCCCCCCATCCTAAGTGGATGGGGGCACCTTATGTAGCCCTCCCTGAGGGCATATTTCTGCCCCTACGAAGGAGTACATGAGATGCGCTCCATCCATTTGGGGTGGGGGGGAGTGGCCACTGCAAATATTGGCAGAGCCACCCCTCCCAAGCCTGGGGCAGTATGTTTTGACCCCCCCTGGGGGCAGATGGCCACACACATGTGCCCATCTGCCCCTAGGGAAGGGCAAAACAAAAATATATATATTATAACTTGTTTTGGGTGGGGGTGGGGGGCACTAGACCACCAGGATTTTTTGTGTTTGAAAGGGGGGTGGCCTAAGTGGATGGGGGGCACCTTATGTAGCCCTCCCTGGCGGCAAATTTCTGCCCCTATGAAGGGGTACATATAATGCGCCTATCTATTTGGGGTGAGGGGAGAGGCCACAGCAAATATTGTCAGAGCCTCCCCACCCCCAAGCCTGGGGGAGTACCTTTTGCCACCCTCCTGGGGGCAGATGGTCACACACTTGTGCCCATCTGCCCCTACGGAAGGGCAAAACAAATATATATATATTATAACTTGTTTTGGGTCGGGGGCCCACTAGACCACCAGGATTTTTTGTGTTTGAAAAGGGGGGTGGCCCTCCCCCCCAACCAAAGTGGATGGGGACACCTTATGTAGCCTTCCCTGGGGGCAGATTTCTGCCCCTAGGCAGGGGTACATGAGATGCCCCCATCCATTTGGGTTGAGGGAGGCCACTGCAAATACTGGCAGAGCCACCCCCCAAGACAGGGGCAGGACGTTTTGCCCCCCCACCCCGGGGGCAGATGGCCACACACATGTGCCCATCTGCCCCTAGGAAAGGGGCAAAACAAAAATAAAACAAATTATAACTTGTTTTGGGTGGGTGTGGGGGCCACTGAACCACCAAGGATGTTTTTAGTGGAAGGGGGGAGGCCCTCCTCCCCCCACCCCAAATGGATGGGGGGATCTCATGTATCCCTCCCTGGGGGCAGATTGCTAACACAATCTGCCCCTAGGAAAGAGGCAAAACAAAAACAAAAATAAAAACAATGCTAACTTGTTTTGGGTGGGTGTGGGGGTCACTAAACCACCATGGATGTTTTTAGCAGCCCACGGGTGTCTCATTTTTGGAAATGCATGGGGTTCTCTGTTTTCCTTGGTGGCTTCGACACCCTAGGCCCAACTCTGTAGGTTGTCTACATGAGCAAAATCTGCTTTGCCGAAAGGCTTGGGGTTATCAGTGGGTTATCCTTTTCTCTTTTCGCCAAGGTAGGTGCATCCACACATGTGAGGTACCGTTTTTGTCGGGACACCTGTGGGAATGCGGGAAGGTAGGACATCTGTTGTTGACGGCGTGTTTCAGGTGGGTGGGTACAGGGAAATGTCTCTGAAATTTGGTGGAAAAAACCCACAATTTTCAGATATTTCACTCTGGCCACCCACTGAAACACCCCGCCAACAACACATGTCCTGCGTTTTTTTTTTTTTACGGTAAAGCCCCAGAGGTGATATCATTTGTAAGGTAGCTCATCTAGTCAATGCTCCAAATGTAGATTGTGCACAGGAATATGTAACACCTGTGTTCAGCACCTGGCTTAATCTTCCGGTGGGATAATAGGCAGAGTGAATGCATTCAGCTTCCGATGCAACATAGCATTTTCCAGGTCAATAGGTTCAGAAAAAGTGGTGGAAAACACTACTACTGTTGCTTTTTCTAATTGGCCAGATTTCTGTGCATTTTCTGGATGGAGTTCGGGAGCCGAGTGGACATACCAGGATCCCCTGTATTTCCCGCTCCATCAGACAAATTCGCCCTTACTGCCAGCATGGATTCTCATGCTGGAAATAAGGAAAGGAATTCCTCTGGGATCTGCTTGGAAATGAAACCTGGTAAAAGTGGGCGGAGTCCAGAGAAAGCCATTGTCAATTCCGTCAGTAATCGCTAATTGTGCAAGGTATTTACACTCTTCCAAAGTGATGTGATGTGATTTCACCCGCCTTTTACGCTAAAATCTTCCATTTTGTGGTGGAAAAGTAAAAATATGCACCAATGGAAGTGGTCCACTCCATGCAGTTTACTTTGTGCCTCGTTGCTTGGGGATTTTGCGTGACGCTACACATGTAATAAATAAATACATTTAACATGACCCCAGATAAATGGCAATTCGTGATCAGAATGAGTGAGCATGGCATGTCGCTGGTAAGAGGGTGTCCTGTGCTTCTTGAGTGCGTTGGCAAATGCCCTTAATTGCCATCACGCGTTAAGCAGGTGCTTAAACCCATCAGAGTGGATTGCGCAATAATATGTCGACAGAGGTATTTCAAATGGTCAATATCGATCTTTGGGTAACATTTTCAAAATGGGAGAATGTTGCCCAGCATTGCCACTTTCTTTGGGGAGTGAATTGTTCCCACCTCGAGGAAGAAGTGTGAAAAACCAATAAGGGCACTGTGCCCTGCTCTTTCTGTGTGTGTCTTCCCCACAGGGCGACATATGTCGACTCAGACATGGGTAAGTCTCAGGTGACAAGCCTGTACCCTAGTTGATGTGGCAAAGGATTCCAGACTTCTGAAGCTGATAACATTAGTAGCATTGAGTTACATGCCACCTGACAGGTATGTGTGATAAAGTTGCAAAGCAGAGCTGTTAGTGGGCTAAAACAGGAGGCAATGTCTGGCCACCCTCAAAGGGTATGTATAACCAAAAGTAATAGGCCCCTCCCCCCATCATGGCTGTAGGGGCCAGGCTCCAAACCAGGGCAAGAATGATGCAACAGGGCAGAGGACCCATGCTCTGCTGTCCTAGTAACATATGCGAGAATCAAATAGATCAGGCTTTGCAGAAAATGTTAAACGAGAAAGGGACAGAGTACAGCTCTGCATTCAGAATAACGAAGGCAAGGAAAGGCTAGGCTCTGAAGCCAGCATGAGATGGAATAAGAGGGACCAGACTCATCGTGAGAGGCTGGCCCAGCCCTCGCAAGGCCACCAGAGGGGCAGGCCACATAGCGGGCTGCCCCTCTGGCCACCCCGCTAGGTCCACAAACACCCCACCTACTAGGCATCCCCCGGGTCCGACAATCCGGCTGCGGACCTGGGGAGTGCTTATAAGGGGGAGGGCTTGCGATCGCTCATCCTCCTTGTTTGCTGTACCACCCCCTGGAGGACAGTCAGAGCAGCAACATCACACACCTGGTCCCTCTACTCCCGTAACAGGGTTTACTTAGAGGTACAAACAAGATTCCCTCTTTCTGTGAATCCCCCATCCTTCCATTCCAAGAGACACACACGTCTCCTTGCCCCACACAAAAAAAGTACCAACTTGCAGTTGGTAGAAAAGCCTGCAACTCCTTTATTTGGCAGGAGTCCACTTACAGGTGATCTGCCTCTTAACGATCTGGCGTCCTAGCTGTGGCCCACTGGAACTAATTGTTATTTCCTCTCTCTTAGCATGAGCTCATAGTCAGATGAAAAATCCAGAAATGCAACATAAAGAGACATGTTCTTTGCTACTGCATCCTTTAATTTTCTTCTGTTTTCTTTTTTTCTTTTCTCTTGTTTTATACAGTGATATTTGTAATTTAATACGTACTGCTATTTTAATTCTAATTTTGTGAAAAGTCGAGTTCTTTGACTAAAACACAATAAATAAATAAATAAAGCAAAGTCCCCAAGATATCCCCTGTCCCCCCCAGATTGTATGTGTCTCCTACGCCCCTGCCTTTAGCCCATCCTTCTGGAGTCAGCACTGTTCCTTTAATTTATAGTTGACCTGTTCCCTTACATCTCTGTATCTCTTCTTGATCCATGCCTTGACAATTTAGCATCTTGTTTTCTTCCCTTCTGATACCTGCCTTGTTCATTCCAGGCTGTTCATATCTAATCACTAGATTCCTTGTTTCTGATTTCTCTCTTGTCTTTAAATCTTCCACATAGTTATCTTCTCTTGGAGATATCTCTTCAGTCACTCATACCAATGATGCTGTCCAGCCCTGGAACTGTCCTCTTGTCTGGCAGAGTGCAAGATGTGTCAGGCAATGAGCATTTTGCACTGGTACTTCTATAGCTATGAATATGTTGGAGCTTAACATGGCATAAGGTATGAGAGCTCACACATAGCAACTCTCCGTGGAGGTTCTCTCTCCCACCTTTTTTATGTACTGATACCACATGTTATAACCCAAGTGGGCTTTGCTGTCTAAATATGTATTTATCCCATTATTGTCTTCCTCTATACTCCTCTATCTTCCTCTCAATGTGTCGGCAACCCATAGAAATAACTCTAAAGCAGCTCTGCTCTGTGGGGATAACACAAAAGGTCTTGGCTTCGCGGTAATAGCAAATCTACACCAGGAGTGGGGAGAATCAAAGGAACGTCTGCTTTACTTGGATCAATAAAATAATAAATCAGAAGAAACAAGAACGCACAAAGCACTGTACATATGTATATCCCAAACAGCATATTAGTCCCCACCACGTATGTCATTCTGGTGTCTCTTGGGCTTGCTCACTTTCCTAAATTGTACCATTTTCAACATTCCTCATAGTTACTATACTTCAATTTAAGGAAGGAAAAACTCCTTTTAATCAGATACTCTATAATAAGTTTTGTAGATGCAGGATCTCTTCCACTATTGCTGTAAGCAGCCTTCTTATCAAAGGCCCATTCTTAGGATCCTGTATAACAGTGTGAATCTCCACACCTCTTCAAACAAGGGCAGGAAGAATAGACACAAAGATAGCAAGTAGAAGCCTATGGGTTTCTCCCTCTGTCAAACCATCGACTCAATTAAACAGGTGCTCAGTAAAAAATTAGTCGGGTACTGATCACGTTTACAGTCGTCAAATCAGAACTCAAAATCTAGTTCAGGCATTTTTACGATGCATGAACAACTTTCTGAAGTTCATTTTCAAAGATTCCTGTGGCTCAAGCAATGAGTTTGCATGCCTGCTATAATATCTATAAGGAGTGTCCAGGGAGAGCGACAGTCAAAATGCAAATATGCATTTATCACGTCTTTTCCTTATTGTCCTTCTTCTTTGTCATCAATCGAGTTTGCACATGCTGAAATTCTTCTTCTTGTCTTGCTTCTGGATCGATCATTGGGGGTGTGACTGCCACACAAGTATGCAGCTTTATGTCGTTGAGGTGGATCCACGCTCGTCTTCCTTGGACTTTCACTGCTGAGGGAGTAATATCCTCCATTACATATGGTCCAACGAATCTTGGCTCATGTCACTTCCTAGTGAAGTTTCTAATCAGTACAGTGTACCCAGCAAACAGTTTTGGTGCTGGTAGTAATTCTGAAGATCCGGTTGCTGAATGATTTTCAGCTGTGTTCTGATACCGACCCCATGGCGCTCGGGTTGATCTGAAATGACAGAGATAATAGCGGTCATACATGTCAAATATGTGCGTAACTCATTTCCTAACAATTCTGCTGTTTTCTGGGCATCAATTCTACTCCTCGATGGAGGAGTTAAAGGCATTCTCATTTGCCTCCCGGTTACTAGCTTGTGTGGTGTGAGATGGTGATCCAAACCAGGCTGATTCCATAGTGCATATAAAGCTAGGACAGGCAATAACTGTACATATGTATATCACAAACCAGCAGGTTTGTCTCGGGAGGATAGTTCAGTGGCAACATGGTCACCTTGGAAGCAAGATGACACAGAGCAACACAGGTTCAATCCCCGGGTCCATGCTTAGAAACCTCTGGGTATTAAGCGCGTTATAAAAGACCTATCACATAATATCAATATAGCCATCCCTTCTTCAGCGTTAACATATGCTTGGTGATCCTCTCTTTAAGAAGGCAATTGAGTCTCTCACATATCCTGTTCTCTTGCGGGTGATAAGCAGAAGAAAACATGCTTAATGCTCAACAATAATCCTATTTGTTGAAACACTTCATCAACAAAATTCGGCCCATTATCGGATCTCAGAACCTCACACACTCCCCATCTTGGAAAGACTACTCATACTAAAAACATCACTGCACAAGTGTCATCAGGATGTATACAAGGCCCTACTTCGATCCACCTGGGCAAGGGACACAGCACCACTATCAGATACCTGCATCCATTAAATATTTGCAGCATATCAACATAACCAATATGTAAATGCTGAAAAGGTCCATTTGGTCGAGGAATTACTCCTCTGATTGTTCGCAGTGAATGCCCAGCAGTAAACCTTTGACATACAATGCTGTTTACTACATAAAATTCATTATGTTCTAACAAATTTGGCACAAACCAGTCTTCTGCAATTGTTGCAGCAAAACCTTCCATAGTTACATGCACAGAGTAGTGTAGCTGTTCAAGCACTACCTTTAACAATGCTACTGGCATCACCAGCTTTCCAGTATGGTCCTGTTGCCATAATGCTTCTGTGGGGGATAAAGAACACCACCTTTGCTTCCATAATTCATGCTCTCCATGTGGTGCACTGCCTTGAATCTCCATTAATTGCATTCTCAGTAAATGATTAAATCCTTGGTTATTCTGTAACTGGCTATGTGGTGCGAGGACTGCGTGGAACGTTTGGGAGTCTGAAGAAGCTCTGCCCAGATGTTTGCTAAAACATTGCGGGATCCACAAAATAGACCACGAAATGGAGCTCTAAGTGTACAGTCTGCAGTACCTTCAGCTTGTTCTGTTACTGGCTACCTGGTACGAGGACTGTGTGGAACGCATTGGCAGTGTGAAGAAGCTCTGCCCAGATTTTTGCTAAAACATCACAGGATCCGTGAAGCAGACCACAAAGTGGAGCTCCAAGTGGACAGTCAGCAGTCCGCAGCACAAAGGAAGAAGGGTGAAGGCATTACTGATTTCCTCCTACTGATTGTGCCGACACGGACACCCTGCATTGACACGGGTAAGCCATGGTGAGTGTTTCATGAGGAACAGTCTTACCTTGATCATGATACATCTTCCTTGCCATCAAGTTCAATAACTCTGCCTGAGTAACTCAGAATCCCTGTTCTTTTCTCCGACGCCAAAGGTGTGTGCCGTTGGGGCTTTTTAGAGCGTGGACATGCTTCAGGATATCCTGAGTGGCGGTGCTACATTCATTGTATGCACAAATTTGAGTACGGTGACTGCAGACAACATTGCCTTTGAGCCGTTTCTGTATTGGCTGAAAGAAAGATATTTGATCCTTTTGAGTTGTAGGTGGTGACTGCAGATTGTATCTTTGAGCCACCTGCAATACATCCCTCTGCCGCAGGAGCTGATTTGGTTTAATCATCATAAATACATTTGGCTAAATACCTTCTACTATGAAACTGTGAACAAAACAGAAGACCTTTGGTAAAACAAAGGGTGCTAGTAAACAAATGCTTATTGCAGAAGAAGCAAAAATTAAATCTGCCACGTCAATAATTACTGACTTTTTTGAAGGGCAGAGTGTCGCCATAGAAATACATGATGAGTGAGAGGATACGGCAGTGCCCGTGGAGCAGGTGGCCTCTACTACTGCGGAGTTGGATAACAATAACTCCCTACTAAACTTATGCTATAGTTTGGAGGGCCAAATCACAAGTCTTGAAAAAGCTGCGGCTGCCAGCGCATCTAAATCAATTAATAAGGACAAAGGTACATCAGGGAGTTGGGTCAAGGACAGTAGTCTGAACTGTATTATGCCATCAATAAGGCTATCTTGTTTTCCTTGTCTCACAGGACTGATAGATGAAACCCTGAATACCGCCATTGACGAGCAGGAACACAATGCTTCACTTAATGATCATGAGTGTGAGGAACGTTTATACAATGAGAAATTTAAATATCTTGAGCCTCACAACGAAGCCACAAGTTTTGCCTTAAAAAATCCTGTTAAAACTGACGCATAACATTGCATGTCAAGTTGAAATAAATGCTACACTTCTGGCTGGGCTGGTGAAAGGGAACCCAAAGATTGAGTTTGGGCTGCACAACTCCTGATATTCAGGATCCGCCCTCGGAAGTACCAATAACAGAAGGTATAAGGACCAATTTGCCTGAAAACCTGGAATCAACCAAGGTGGAGATACTGTTGGGCAGCGATGATGATGAAGAAGGAGATGATGGTCATCTTACGAAAAGAGAAGGAGACGGAAATGTAAGCTGGTAACTAATTCCAGGAAGTGATTGACAAGGATCTTTCTGAACAAATACTGAATCAGCAATGCTCATCTAAACCTGCCAGGAAGAAAGCAGCTCGGAGAGCAAATAGAACTGCTTTGAAATCTGGAAATCTTTCATATTGGCTAATAGGGTCATCAGCTGGAAAAACCAAAGTAACTGTGGCTCCTCAAGTCATTGAAGAAGCAATATCTGAAAGTTCAATGGACATTACCAAATCCTCTTTTGATAGTAGTACTACATCTATGGAATCCAATGGCTATAAAATAGCCTGCAAACCTAAACAAACAGCGGTGGAGTTTGTACTCACTAAAAATCTATCAAGATGAGTATGAAGGGTGAATCTCAAGGAGAAAAGAAAAGCAATCTCCCCTGAAATAATTCACCATTCACGGCATGACTAAAGGGAAGAACACATTTATAAACAGAAACTGTTTGATGGAGATTTTCAATCATCTCCTTCCCTTGAGGTTAATTAAAAGCAACAACTTTACATTTTGTGGAACAATACCTTCATTCTGTAACCAAGGTGCACTGTTATTCAAATGAGGAAGTTTGTTTAGTTAGAACATACATACTCGAGCTCAACAAACGTGATTATGATTTGGATTTTGAATGTAAGGAGAAGTGGTTTAAAAAGGGTAAGATAAATACAGACAGGCGTGATTTTATGAAACTTGAAAAGGTGGGCCAGCAAGAAAGAATGAAATCTGTTATTATTACACTGGGAGTGGCTATGTTCCTTTCTGCCCCTTATGATTAATAACAACTGAGCTGATGTAAAAATCATTTCATGGAACACTAGAGGACATAAACACCTCTTTCAGCAGGAGGGGTCCTATTGCTTAATAAGAAAGGCTGCAATTATCTTCCTTCAGGAAACTTGGCTTTTGGCACTGGCCTATTTTGATGGGTATTCTTCTTATTGCTGGAATGCCAACAGGGGAGCCAAAGGAAGACCTTGATGACATTACTTGTGAATAATTCTGGTTGAGAAGTATATTGGGCTACAATCGAGGCCTCGCTATCGCTATCACACAAGTGTGGAAATGTGCAGAAAAACATATACTGAGTTTTGAAGCTTATATGAAATTAATTGCAAATCTTTAATATTGGGACATAGGAGCAACTGTTCTGATATTACTATTGGTATTCTTTGGTCTTTCTATGTGTTCATTTATCATTGATTTGTATAAATGAAGGGTGCTGATTAAGTATTATTATTTGTGTGATCTGATAATTTTTATGTTGTACTTTATTATTTACTTCTACTCACTCAGATATAATTTTGAGTTACTTATGTATACATTTGGAATATATGTTTAAGTGGAAGTTAATGTAAAATATGAACCTGTTTTTATTGGATGTGATGTATCTTTTGACTTCCTTTATATATGGTGTGCAAAATGTGTTTGAACTATCTAAACAATAAAAAAATGAAAAAATAAATCCTTTGTTCACTACCATAATCGTGACTACTTTCTCTTTAACATCTGGAGTGTCAAAACTTAAAATATATGATGAATACGCAATGTTTTTGGCTTCTGTGTCTGAGGCTTCATTCCTGGAAGAGATGAAGTCAGTTTGCTTATTATGCGCTGCACATTTAACTATCATTATGGCTACTTGAAGTTGTAGTGCTTTAATAAGCCTGTCCAATAAAGATGTGTGTTGCACTGGAGTGCCATCCGCTCTGAGGTAGCACCTCCTTTTCCAAGGTGCTAACCCTGCGTGTACAGATGACATCACGTAGGCAGAGTCACTGTACATGGTCACTTCCTGCCCTGCATGATTTTTGAGCGTGACAATAAGCACTACCAATTCTGCCGCTTGTGCTGAAAAGTGAGATGGTAGTCTTGCACTTGTTACAACCTCAAATTCACCATTTGCTCTATGCCTCATTACAGCTGTGCCAGAATGCTTTTCTACACTACTTTGGTCAATTTTCGAAGATCCATCAATAAAAACATCTCCCTTCCTGACAGCGAGTTTTCCTTTACATGCGGTATGTCATCATAAAACATTGTATAATTTGTGCAGTCATGCACATGCTTGCTCTCTGCCACAGGCTCTGCTACAAATGTGGCAGGGTTCACTATTTTACATCTGAACATTTTTATCACTGGATTTGATATTATCGCTTCATACAAAGAAGCTCTCTGAGATGTCAATGTACCTTTGGGTTCCTCTAAAATGGCAAACAAAGAAAGCTCAACAAAAAGTGTCATAGAACAACCCATTACAATACTTGCAAATTTCTCAATTGCGAATGTGTATGCTGCCAATGACTGTTTGCAAGGAAAGTGTCCTTTCATAACTGGGTCTAAAATCCCACTGTAATATGCCAGAGGTTAATACCCTAACATAGTCCTCTGTGTTAGCACTACTGTCATGAACGACCCATGTGTGTGTGCAAAAAAGAAAAACTCTTCAGCATAATTGGGAATTCCTAAAACAGGAGCTGTACAAATTGCTTTCTTCACTTCCTCAAATCCTCCATCCATTTCCTCAGTTCATTCTATTTTCTCTTTGTCCACTTGTGCTTTATTTAGAACCTGCAAAAGGGGTCTGGTGTACGAACTATAGTCAAACACCCATGCTGTAACATAATTACAGATTCCCAAAAACTCTTGCATCTGCTTTACAGTGTGCGGTTTTGCAGTTTTCATGATCACCTCATGTCTTTCAAGCGTTACCCTCGTTCCCTCATGTCAGATCAATTGGCCTATGAACAACACCTCTTCTTGACAGTACTGTAACTTCTCTTTGTCTACTTTGTATCCCCTGTCTGCTAGGATAATCATTAACTAAATCAAGTCTTGCTTGCACTCATCTTCTGTCGTGATACAAATCAAAATATCATCTATGTCCAGTATAACGGCTCTATGCAAATCAATATTGCCATCTGGAGGACTCTGTTAAGGATTGATGGGGTCTCACAGTACCCTTGAGACATATGAGTATGTTTCAGTTGGATTTGGTGGAACGTAAATGAAGCCAAATCTTGTGAGTCGTTGTGCAACGGGATTGAGAAAAACACATTTTTCAAATTGATCACTGTGAATTGTCATGCTTCTACTGGGAAACTACATAGCATGGTCGCAGGATTAGGAACTTAAGGAAACTCTGCCTCTACAGTCTGGTTAATTGGTCTCATATCGTGTATAAATCTCCACAAACATCCCTTTGATTTTTTCACATGGTACACTGCAGTGTTGCACAATGATTCTGACGGTATTAGAATACCTTGTTCCATCAGCGCTGAAATGGTCTTAAAAATACCCTCATCAGCCTCTCGAGACATGCGGTACTGTCTTGCTCGAGGTAAAATCACTCCTGGATTCAGTTTTATCTTAATCTCTTCTACCCCATTCAATAGGCCTACGTCATAGGGACTTGTAGTACATAACGTGCTTTGCACCTTTTTCCAAGACTTCATCAAAAATTCTGGGTGCTGCGCATTATCGCCATTCGCAGTGGGATCTCTATGTTTTCTATTCTAATTCAATATGTAATGCTCATAAAGAACACTAGTTCATCATCTGATAGGTAATCTCTAAACATGTCATCATCAGTGACGTCAGTCAATCTGCACCCTTCCCCAATAGCAATCACTGTTCTCCATGGTCTACCCTCGTCATCTGTTCCTTCGAGTATTGACATTTCCCCTCATACTATGGCTGCATCTAACTCTAGGGGAATAGTCTGTCCCCCCTCTTCGTCCATAGGTGTCTGTGGTCTAAGTAAAAAATCATCAGGTATCCTCATAGTCCTTTCCACTAAGCCAGGTAGCCATGTTAACAGAATGCTCACTCCATAAAGGAAAACTTCTGGGTCCATTGGTACACCTCGCAGACCCATTTACCCTGTAAATGCCAATACAAATGTGCCCACATTTATATAATGTATCCCAGGAGTGGAACACACTATTCTTTCGTCAGTAAAAGAAATTGTCATTTTAAGCTTTGTCATTAAATCTCTTCCCAAAATATGAACTGGTGTTTGCTATGAATACAACAATGGAACAGACATGTCACACTCTCCTATAAAGACTCACAATTCATCAGTAAAAGGAATTTGGCTTGTAGCTCCAGAGAATCCCTGAGCATTCATGGTAATTCCGTACATTGGATATTTTCCCTCTCGTATACATGAACGAATTGCACCAGTGTCTACTGAAAAAACAAACAAAGATTAGCCTCCTATCATCACATCAACCCTTGGTTCCTCTTGAGGGTCTGGTATCACTGATAGAACTGAACACATCAAGTTGTCCTGTGAGCTGTCCTATTTTGGATACATGTATACCCCTGTACCTGTGAAAGGATTCCTTCCCAGCATAGTGACACCCCCTATTCTAGGTGTCAATAATTATCCCCATGTTTACATTCTGCTGTATCTGCATGGGTGCATGTTGTGACTCACCGTGCAGTGGATTCAATGGTACTTGCTTTTGCTGGTGTGCCTGTTGCATTTGCAGCGTTTGACCCTGATACACTGTCTGATCCTTAGCTTCTGAGCTAAATGCTGGAGGATAAGCTGTCCCCATCTTGAGAATTGGCCATTGTGTACATACCCTTGGCTCCCACATACACGTTCAATGTGCCCTGTCATCCCACATGTCCAACATATAGGAGGAGCTCATCTGACTAGTCCCCTTTGGTCGAACCCTCCTTGCATATTCTGATTCCCGTTTTGTGTGTTCTGAAACCCACATTGGTTATTTTGGAATCCACCCCTTCCTCTGTAGCCCATGCCTCTACCTCGCGGTATAAACCCATTTCCTCCTTGGTCCATCGGGTGCTGATTATTCACCTGTGACGTACTCACTGCTTGCTGCACTCTCAATCCTTCTGTGCTTGTCAATACCGCCCCATCTATGGCATATCCTGATAATTGTTTCTGAACTAACTTGGCTTCTTCATGTTTTCTAGCATCGTCTTTCTTTTTATTTTTCTCCTGTAACAGCCAACAGTGATACACTATTGTCAACTGTATTTTAGGCCACGGCTTTGCTTCCTTTCCCACTTGCTTCATGAGTTGCCTCTGTACCTGCAACCCCTGACATAAAATCTGGTAAAAAACTGCCACTGTTTTCCCCCGCTGCTTGCGAGTTTCAAGGGTCCACTGTTCCTGAATGTCCTGAATGTAAGCAACTGGATCCCCGTCCTCTTTCATCTTACGTGTCATGATTGTGCCCATGTCTACTGCACTGTGAGAGCTCTCCAGACATCTGCTCTACAATTATTAAATGGCACTCCTTCATGCTCCGTGTTTTGTGTCGTGGCACTTCAATTGCCTACTCTCCTCCACATTTCAGCAGCTCTTACCCCAAGAATGGCTGCTAGGAGACCCTTAATATCCCCTATTGCCAAGGTATTTCCTCCTGCCATTTTTTCTAATTATTAAATCCATTTTCCAGCACCTGGATTAAACTGGGGAGTTTGCCCCTTAAATTATCCTTATCCATCTGCGGCCATGGAATATACTGTGGTCTTGCTCCTCCTTTTTTCCAATAATGGAAAATGTGTAAATCCTAACACACAATCAGCTCTCATCATCTTCCTATCCATAGTGGTGACAATTGTTCCTGATTGCCTTCTTCCTGGCAATGATCTTAACCTGTTCAAATATGGTAGTGATTCTCCCTTCTCACTATGTGATCGTCCTTTTGAACGCTCTGGACATGCTATAGGATCTGGCATCCTATCGTTAGTTTGCTCTAGATTAGACCATTTTACTTCCTTTTTTTGTCTGCCTGCAGGCCTCCCTCAGGGCACATGGACCTCCTCCCTCTTCCCCACGGTGGGATTCTCTCTCCTAGTCTGACATATCTAGTCCCCAACTAGTGTGACACGTATCCCCTTCTCCCTTATCTAAGATCAGTCGGCTTAAAGATAAGGCTCTATGCTCGAAGCTGAATGGATTACTTTCTTAGCTCCAAGATTGGAAGACCGATGTTTGACCTCCGTTCCCTCAGCTTCCCGATTTGCTACCTTCTCTTAAGTCTTGGTAGGTTTTATCGATCCTCTCTCTGATGCTTCGTATATCGAAGTGTTCTTCTAAGGTTACTCTAGACGACCCTGACGTTCCTCCTTGTAATGGGAGGAACTATTCTATACTACCTCATTGTATTGCTGGACTCTGTTCCATTAACTCCTGTTGAATGCGATCAATGTCACACTCCCGTTGTTTTCTCTTTCATTCTATTTCTTCTTCTAACTCTCTTCGCTTTCTTACTTCCCATCTAAACCTTTCCTCTTCTTGTCTTATCTCCTTTTTCCTTAGCCCTGCTCTTCTTTCTTCTTCTTTTCGTCTCTGTATTCTTTTGTCCGTTAATTTCTGTGCTTCCTTCCTCTTCTCTTTTCCTTTCTTGTCTATCCTGTTCTTCTATTGCTCTCTGCCTATTATCATACTTTCTTTGCTCTATTGCCCTTTCTTCCTTCTTTTGTTTTTCCTCCTGATATATCTGTTCTCGCCGCTGCCTGCTTTTTCTTTTGTGCTCATCCTCTTTTAATCTCTTTTCTCATTCCCTGTCTTTCCTATCCTGTTCGTCTTGATATTCCCTTTGCCTGACTTTCCCAATGATTTTCCCTTCTAGTTTGAGTAATATCTCCCATCCATTTGTTCTGTATGAGTGCTACCTCGTCAGCTTTATCCTTCTCTTCTTTCCATCTCTTGATCTTTCGTTCTATGTCTGTCAATGTATTCAATCGCTCACTTTTCTCCTCCTTGTTTTGCAAGATCTTACAGATCTCCTCCTTTCTCTTGGTCTCCTCTGGATTATTGTCACTACTATAAGCAGGTGGTTCATATATAAGATTACTATACCCCCTCGCCACTTTCAATTCCTTTAACAGATACGATCCTACGTCTTCCGTATTATCACTGTTAACTTCAGCCGAGACAATGGAGCAGAAGGCTCAACATCTTCCTCCCTGCACTGGTTAAGCATCCACTCCTCAGGTGGTGGATCTTCTCTCTCTTCCTGATACATTTTCCAAAGCTCTAAAATAACTAACCTTTTCTCCAATTTCTTCCCCGTGTACGCAGCATGCAAGTATGTGGTCATGTGTTGCAATACCACTTTTGACAGCGATCCCTCTTGTGGCCACGACATGAACATCTTGTCTGCCATTCCCTTTACCCATTCTGCACTGTACTGTTTGAGCTTGGGCATATGTTTCGGCAATGTTTTACGTAAATGCATCAAAGGGGTATTGTCTCCTATTGTAACGAGTCTCATTTGACTGTAAATACTTACCAGCGTTTACAAACAATACGTTTATGAAAATAAGAAATATGAGTGCGCTCCAACACTTGCCGCTCAAAACCTCTATCTTTCAACAATCTCAATCTAGCTCTGAGTCGGTACCAACAGTTCCCCTAGGTAGACAATATGACTCCTTGACATTCTTGTTTAATTCTTTTACATATGTCACTCTTCGACACCTTAGTTTGACACAAATACACAGACAGACTAGTTGACTCTTCACATTAAATCACAGTGATCACCCTCATCATCCTGCCCCTAATAATACTCTAATTACATAGTGTAGATTATCTCTTCATACGGACCTGTCTTGTAAACAGCCTATTTGTACTCCAATTGGAGTGTGAGAGAACCTCTTCAAGAACCCCCTCGGGTTAGGAATCTTGGGCTTTTTCTTTCATTCTCTCTCGTTATAAAAAAAAGATCTTGTTACTATGATTATTACCCCATTGCTTTCCAGTTACTTTCTAAATTGCCACAATCCCATCCCCTCAGTTTCCCATTCCCCTTACTCTACTCACCATTCACTTGTTCAGCTCGAGGCAACCAATCGACCACTTCTGCCTTCCGTCCGCAAAGCACCTGTGGAAACCAGGTAGAGATTTCGTCAAAGAGGGACCCTGCCCACGGTCTCAATTTTCTTGGAAGTTTTCTATTTGCCCGCTCTGCACAGGAAACCTGTGATCTTCCGGCTAGATGGCAAAGGGTGCTCAATCGTCCGAAACTCTGGAGTCTACAGGTCGATGGGTCTTACTTCCCAACCATCCGACATGCTACCAAGTGAACCCTGATGGTCCTTTTAATTGAGGCAAAAAAATGTACGATGGAGGGAGATGCAGAATAACTCTTACACCAAATGATAAGACCAGCTCAGGAAGTTGGCAAAATGTCTTGAAAGACTGTTTTGATTACAATTGTCTAAAACAGGGAGTTACAACAGACATCAATAGATGGCACACAGGACAGTCTCAATGTATTTAATAAAAAATAATACTTATATTGCAAACATTTGTCATACGTGATGTCATATTATGTGGCAAACTAAGAAAACCTATGTGAGATTGTGGTTGTTTCAAGGGAACATCTAAGTATACTTTCTATAAGGGATTGGATTGTGATTGGGTCGCTATAATCAGGTAGACAACTTATGCCCACCCCTAGTGCAAGCCATCTACATCAGTAATTAAGTACACAGCATATCATTGGCTCTCAAACTATAAGGCCCTTTATGATATGGCCCTCTACAATTGGTTAATATGCTTGTACCCTTCTAGAATATTCAACTCACTAGCAGCACGTAAACTGGCACCCCAGGTGCCGGTGCGTGGTCGTGACCGTGGCTCCCCACCCAATTACCTCGACATCCATCATCACTCATGCCGCCTGCCATTCAGATTGTCTTTGAACTGGCCTTGTAGTAGTTTTTCTTCTATGGGAATATAAGTGAGTGTGAACACATGCTTATAAAAGTTCTGGTCGGCATGCCCACTTCTATTTCCATCCTGGACTCATGTGACAGGAGGCCGTGAATCGGCCCATATTATAGCATTTAATTGTATTGAATATAGAAACTTGACACTCATGGCATTCTCTCTTTGCAACTTAACAAGGGATGCTTCTGCATCTCACATTCACTGTTCTTCAAGGACTGATAACCTGTTTTGGCTGCTTCACCCCATGACACCAGGCCAGACAGACTGCCTTGGTCTACATTCGTGCTTCAGCCCATTTCTTTGCTGCAACACATACATAGATATCAATCCTTTCTCCACGGGTTTGAGCTTACTAAAATTGTGACATCGAAAATCCAGATTCTATATAAATACGGCTCCGCCTGCAGTCTACTCACTATGTATAGCCAGCCTTCCTGATTACTTAGTCTACTTGCTTTGCAGCATCTGTACAGTCATAAAACGGTTTGCATTTTTTGCAGTGCTCTTCACAGTTGCAATCTTCATTCCGCATGTGAAAGTCTTCTTGATTCTTTACTTCATCATCAGATTGTATATGAACTATGCATTCTCTTCTTCAGGAACTCTTCTCAGCGTGTCATGCTTGCTTCTTGTGATGTCACCAATCTTCTCTTTCACTTACCTTAATATTTCTTTGGGGATTTCTTCCAGTAGATTATCATCTGTAGAGGGATACATCCGATAGGGTTTTCTCAATGGATATCTTGTCTTAAAGGCTCTTCGTGGTATAGGCATCATTACTGATGCTGCGTATGTCGCAATTTCCGGTTTCCAACATATAGGCAAAATGGGGGCGGGACTTCCTGCAGAGGCATTCAGCTGCTCCTCAACAGTACTAAAAACAACTGTAAACTCACTAGCTTTGTACACGGCCAAGTATCTCTTGGCAAGAAAACCTTCACAACAATAGGCATAATCTGCCACACTGGTGCCACAACCACTTCAAGCCCCTATACTGCATATGTCAAAAAGAAGTGGTTGGTTTGAATGTAATGACACTTCTGTTACTCCAAAACATAGGTTACCAGCAAATCTAACAAAGGCCTACTTAACATTCCTTCAACCCAAATTTTGTCACTAATGTATAGCACAATAAACAGTTACAATACGTCAACAGGTCTCTAACTACATCCATAATACTACAATAGTACTTTTAAAACCCAAGACAGTAAGAATATGGCAATGGGTATCTAACTACTTCAAAAATTCCCTTCATTCCAATACACTTCAAATATGCCATCACAGTTATTCTTCCTGAAAAAACATCTTGTAAAGTCTATGCTACCACACACAACTATTCTGTAACAAATACATTCTTTAAAACTATGTAAATTAGTTTTTTTTTTAATTCACTATGGATTTGTTTCCCAATGAACCAATGATTATTTTATGTCGGAACAACAACAGTGTAGCACACACTATTGTTGTACCAAGCAAAATCACATATAATGTACTATTTATGAGGGTCAAAAAAGTAAATCTATATGTAAAAGTGTATGCAATGAAAGGTTTTAAACTATCCTGCTTAACAAATTACACTTTTTTCAGAAAAAGAACCAGCTTTATTACCATATGCAATTAAGTAACCATATGAAATATTATCCTGTTTATTATCTTCACAAACAAACAAATACATATTCCATAAGTCCTCCATTGTACTACAATCATAAATATACACTTCAATTATATAATTCCGACATATTACAAATACTGTACACTCCCCCTACAGTACCTATAATTACTTTACACCTATTACTATAGTGTGAGTGGCCAGTTGGCAGATTTTTGGGGTCATGGCCTACGGCCTTGCCCCCAAGAAACTGGCCACTGGCCACACCCACCACAGTATAATTAAACCATATAACAAGTATTTACAATACACCTTCCAACAACAAGACTCACCCAGAACCCCCTGCAATCAAAATGATGTCTTTGGACAGCACAATTGACCGCAGACTCTACAGCACCGGTACACCTTTTTTTCACCTATGAAAACAGCTCCATATCAATTTTATTCCACTCCCCCACCATTTTCAGCACCTCTTTCGGCCACCAAATAACCCCAAATGGGTTTTCCAGGTTTTTACTCACTGCAGTGTCCACGGTCAGCGAAAGCTGTACGTGGATTCAACATGGCGACTGTTTCAAAAATGATGACACACCTCACATTTTTGAACACCCAATTAGCGTTTGTTTTTGATGTCTGCAGACACCAAGCTACCCCCTGATTGGTCCAGAGATGTCCAAATCAGGACAGATACTGGACAGATTTACACCAAATATACAGAAGCACACTCTCGGGACCAAGCTGCCGCTCCTGGCGCAAATGAGGGGGCCATATACCTTTTCTGCAAAGTATGGTGAAGATTCGTCTAGAGGGGTCAAAGTTACAAGCCGTCCAAAAAAATGTCTTTCTATGAGTTGAGCAACTTAACCATAATGACAGGGGTGCTACTGCACGCCCTGTAATGTAGGATTGATCTACTGAGTGGCCAACCATGGTCACTGCTCTGCAACCTAACCACAGAGCTATCAGTATTTTTGAACGCAGTGTACTAAAATAAACACTCTATTTCTCTGCTGTTGGTAAAGTGTCACGGGAGAACAGCACTCACACTGCACCCAATAATATTTAATTCTGCATGAAAGTAGATTTGCATTTAAAAAGCAAACATTGTGCATATAGCAGCTAATTCCATTGCAAGATGCACCTACAAAGTATCTTCACCTCCCCAAGATGGTTGAGAAATTAGACTTTATGAAAGTCACACAATGCACAGACCAACTGAGGAAGTAGTACCACTTCACCAGTCTGGAACATACTTCAAGCAACCATCCCCTATTCATCTTTCTGTACAGTAAACGTGTATATATGCTGTAGTGTAAAGCAGAAAGTTCAAAACACTCGGAATACTGATAGAGGTTACTTAACAGCTGGTTGTGGCCAGATGATGCTCTCAGTTAGTCAAAGTTCACACAGCCCAAATGTGAGTAAAAGTAATGCCAAATTTTTCTAGTCATCTGTTGATGATGGAGCAACCGAGTATCTTTGATTTCTTGGCATGCACATTCTCTATGAAGTGAATGCAGGACAGTGTCTATACAGTTCATTGAAAAGAGAGGAATGAAGTTTGCTTTAAAAGAACGCTGTAATTGAATATTTGGATTTCATCCCTGGGGTTATAAAACTAGCAAAGAATGTTATGGCTTAAATACCATAAAGCTTGCAGAGGGGAGGGAGGAGTCCACATTACAATTTTGGCTGGATCACAGAAAATCAACCATTCCTTCAGATTCCTGTTGATCCAATTGGTCCAGTTGCAACTATTCAGTAGATTGCCCTCCATCTTGTCTACTGGAGACATAGGCTCTCATTATGAGGTTGCCGGTAGGCCGTCTGTAGTACTGGTGGCCTACCGGCAACCTCAGTTTACCGTTTCCACCGCCACCCGCAATATCCTGGTAAGTACCCATTCCCGTGCAGTCCTAGCGGACTCCACAGCAATGGGAACACTGAAGCACAGGTACCATTAGTAACAGTACTGGTACTTCAGTGATTTATCTGCCAGTAGAGACCTGAATTACCAACAGGTTAAGCATGCTGGTAGTTCATAGCCCCAACAAGCAGACTTGGAGTCAGCTGGTCCGGAAAAGGTGCTGGTTACATTGTAACTGGCACCTTATTTCAGGACCTGGTCACTCCTAATGAGGGTCTCACGAGAGCGGCCACAGCTGTCATCTCACAAAACATTCCTCGAGAAGAGGAGGACTTTCTTAGGCACATGTGGAATGTAGCAAATTATCCTAGGGAGCAGTCATACGGCAGCGCACCTCCTGCTAGAGGTCCAGCAGGGCACAGCTTGTAGATAGTCACAGCTGCAGCTCATCAACGACTTAATTGTGATGTTTGGACAGTGAATATAACTGGTCCTTACCATAAAAAACTGCTCCAGCATATGATAAATAAGTAATCCTCAACTTGGTGTCAGAGTAATACTTGCAATCCACAACAGAAATCTTCGATGTAAGCAAACCTAGACATAAAAGATTTGTCCCGAAAAAACAAACATAACTGTCTCAGGAAAACAGACCACACTTCAGTTCCTCGTATGCACTCATATCCTTTGTGTGGACAGGGCGGTTTCTTGGATGTGATGCGCTCACTGGAACTACAAAGCTGTCTTGGTTTGCAACCACATTCGTCAAAATGACTTCTCCAATCCTGTATGAAACAGTGAAAAGGAGTTTTATGTCTAGGGAGAGGTAAAGTATCCAGCAATACTGACCTTAGCCAACACACCAGACATCATGGAGGTATTAAGCAGTGGAAACCCTGGAAACAGATCACGTTTGAAAGAGGATATACAGGCACACATGCCCTATGCATTGTAGACACTGCTTTACATAGTGCGGGATAATATTTGCTTCTTTTTCTTAAACAAAATTCATGACTTTTCATCAAGAGGAGCCGGAAAATCTGAATTCTATGTTGAATTGTATGATAAGCCAAAAGACTCTTTTTTAAGCTAGTCTAAACCCTACTTATGCTACATGGTCAATCGTTCTGAAACATAAATGCATAAACACTGTTTCTCCAGATCCTTCTGCTGCTTTCTTAATGTCTTTCATGTGAGACCCTACTGAAAACAAATTCAATGCCAGGCACCCTTGTGCAGAGCACACCCCAAATGCTGATATGTTTGCACAAGCTTTGACATGATCCAGTGTATCCAGTGTGTTAGGGTAGGAGAAGAAATAACCCTATATGACTTCCTGAGGTCTATGAAAAATGGATGTTCCCCAGATAGCAGATATTGTGAACTTGCTACTGATTTTCGTTGGGGGAACTAAATACATATACCGTCTGTTGATCTGGGATTAATTCCCATTTTAATCCTTTGGGAAATATCAAAGTTCACTCCTTAAGGAGTGAACAACCACTACATCTTAAAATACATATCTTCTAGGAATGTATGCAAAGGAGCATTTCACTTAACCTTGTAGAGTCTGCAAGGACACATGTTCATTTTAGAACAGGGCCAAACCCCTATTGACACCCAATACAGCAGAATATCTAGGATGGGGACCAGGAATGGATGGACTTTCCTGCACAAACTTGAATTACAAAATTATTTGATCATTCATCCAGGACAAACCTCTGACATATTATTTAAAACACCTGTCCGAAGTTCAATGACATTGTTGAAAGGTATCACATGGATGGAGCTCCTATTCAGTTCCAATCAGTTTAAGAAAAGCTGGGGTTCAGTGTTGGATGCAGGCTTAGAATGGAAGGGTTAATGAACTGAAGAGGAGATTGAGTATTTGTAAGAAGAAGAATATTGTGAGGTAGTGAGTGACTGGGACCCAGTCAGAGAGAGTGATTTAGGGTTGTTTTTGATAACACTGTGCTGTGTCCCACATTTAGTGATTTAGAATGAGTGAACAACACACATGTCATCACCAGACATTTGGGGAGGTGGGTATCACACTAATCAGTGTTTGTATCGTGAAATGAGTTAATGACATGGGCCATAGGCTGACCCTTGGAAGGAGCAGTGGCAGAAAACCCAAAAGACAGCTAGTAGCAAGGGTAGAAACACTTGCCTGATTTTGCTAGGGGGGAGCAGAAGGGATTTATGGAAGTGGGTAAGATGCCATTCATTGTCATCTCTCAAATGTAGTGGTGAGAAAGTTGCAATATGTTAACACTTAGGAAGAGATATGGCTGGAGTCAGGAATCCCTGATAGCAGTTTCTGACCTGATTTCACATGGACAGTGAGACAGTGAGACAGAGAATTTGAGAATGTGGCTTGCACACGCCAGTCAGTATCTTTCTCTGGAGATGAGCGGACGAGACATGTGCAGTGTTGGATTGGCCCCTTGGCCTTTTGGCCCGTGGCCGGGCCGAAATCGTATCTGGAGAGCCGGGGCCGGTATCTGGTCATGCCTGGGCCGGTTTGGAATAATAAAATGTGAAAAAAATGCACATTTAAAAAAAATAAAAAAATACTTTCATCCTTCTGAGGTCGATAAATGAGTACCAAAACAGGTTGGGTGATATTGTAAGCATATTTGTTCTATAAAAAAAGAGCTTAAGCGTAAGTGCTATACAATAAGATATTATCATTTGACCTTGGACGTCTCCTTGAATTCACAGTAATTTAGTGTACTTGGGAACAATACTATTTGATGCCAGTTCCTGTTTTGGCAAGGGGTGAAAGGTCGTGTTTCATCGCTTCCCGGGACATCACTCCCGGTGATGTCATCAGAGGTCAAGGGTCGTGAGGCGAGGGGTGGGGCACTTTTTTGAGGCGAGGGGTAGGCCACTTATTTTTGGGTGACCGGGTCTATTCCTTGTCCCAGTCTGACCCTGGACATGTCCCAATACTCAGGTGTCTGCTCTGCACACGCAGGAACCAGGAAGCTCTCCCTGCTTCCTGGTTCCTGTCTGCAGGAAGCACAGAAAACAGAGGTCTCCCTGGAGGGGAGTCTCTTAGAGCGACGGATTCAGCAAAAAAGGTAAGAATTCTTTTTTTTTTGTCAATGTGTGTGCATGTATGATGTAAGGAACTCATGGAGGCAACAGTAAAGACAGACACAAGTGATCACATTTCAAGGGTGTTTATTAAACTGTAAAGGTAGGTTGGAAAAACGCCTAATCTAAACCTAAATCTAAGATGGGATGAAGTTGTGTCAAATAAAAGGGCCTATTTAAGAAACCTATAATCAGAATCCTTACTCTAAATACAAAAGAAGTGTGGGATAATGTTCATAAGAAAAAGGGAAGTGTTAACAAAGAATTTGCCAATATGCAGTAGTTGGAATCTTCTTGAGCACAGCCCATGCTACAGCTTTCCCAGCATGAGCCGACACTGGTGGTTAAGTCTCCTTTCTACAAAAGTCTCTTGCCTCCAAGGACCTGGTGGGTTCTAAAATAATAAACAAAAGTTCAAAGATCCTTTTCTGCTTGCACATTTGGGTGGTATCTGTTCCACCCCTGGATCTCCCTCGTTCGGGCTCAGACTGCTCTGATATTCACAAATCTTTGGTTGTTGGCTGTTCACCACTTTGGCATTAATCACTCTTAATGTATTTCTAAACAGTTCACTGTGGACATCCCCCTGCCGGATTCACTCTTGTCAACTTTATCAATTGCTCATCTTTTCTTTTACGATGCATGATTCACTTTCCCCAGCATCACAATCATCTGTCGGTCAAAGACTTTTTACTGTACAGAGAATTTTACAAGAACCCTGTATGACCACCTTGACCCCCTTCTCGCCTTTCCCAAGAGGCCTTCTGGTTTTGCTAGTTTCAACAATCGGGTAAATGGCCAGCATTTTCTGAGTCAGCACCCACATGGTGCTGGACTCCTCTGCTGCGGGTTTCCCCTTTGTTGTATCAATAGTTATTTGTCTTTTACAGTTCAATTAGCCGTTTGCAACTTTCGTTCAACACAGTTTGGTTTCTTATCGATTCTCCCCTCGACTCAGCGGCTGTGATGACCCGCTTTGCTTTCCTCCTCTATCGAGTCAAGGTTGGTACCACAGAAACCAGCGTCTCCCCTGGCTTACTTATTAGTGAAGGAGGGTCTTGCGTACTATTGACATCTGCTGCAACACACGCTGGCTATTGTTCATGGTCTTATGATTCCTTCTGCAGAGGTTCCACAGGTCTTGGTCGGAAAAGGCAATGTTACTTCTCTCCTTATTACCCTCTCAGTTTGTATCGTCTTTTGCCTCCTCCTGAAGTGTCATGCTACGTTAGCTCTGTCATTGTGCGGTCTGCTTTGCTCATATTGTGCTTTTGTGCTCCACCTTTTATCCTTGTGGGGAAGGGAAAGAGCCGACAGGAGTGTGCGATTTGGGTCAATTGCCTGACTTTGCCTTACCCTTGCGTTCGGACAAGTCAGATAGAAGTCTTTGGTATTTGTTCGTTGTCTTTTATGGTATTCGAAAGTATTTGTGTCGGAAAAGGGGGGGGGTAGTTTATTGGAACATCCTACATAATAGGTTGGGGAAAAAGTGTTATATGAAGGTGTATTCCGTGTCTCAACCATCAGTGTCCCACTTCCACTCCCTGAGCACCCCCCATCCAGGTGATCCTTCCTCACTGGTTTACCCCGAGGAACTGAATTCAATAGCGATGGACATGTCCTGGCCACCTGGACAATAGATCCCCAAGGAATAGTCAGCGAGACACTTTCAGGTTTCTCACAGTGCGTGCAAACAAGTGTTTTGCATTTTCATGATATATGTTTATATGGATGTATGTGTGCGAGTGAGGGTGTGTATATGATTTATAAAATAGGTTTGTTTGAATGAGTATGCATGATATGATATGAATTAAGGCTTCCAGTTTTCCAATTTTACTGATTTTTACATATAAATACAGATTGAAATCAATCTGCTCTCTGTTTGTATTTTTTTATAGAAATGAAAAAAAAATGAAAACAGGTCTTTGTCTGGTTCCCCATGATGTCACTCCTACATCGCAGGCCAATCACATTGCAGATTGGCAGAGTGGAGAGTGTAAACGTTGTATACAAATAGCATTAAAGTTGCTGACAGCATATATTTTAAGGCATCAGCAGTCATATGAGCAACCGTTTGTTGTTATGGAAAAAATTGAGCTAACATTTCTTTTTTATCTGGGTGCATGTGTGCTTTAATAAATACTCTTTTTATTAGAATAAATGCATAAAAATACTGGTTGCCCGTTATCTTTTTATATGACAAAAATGAATGTGGATACATACAGAAAAAAGGGCACACAAATAAATATGGATAAATGCGAATGGAAATGGCAGACAAATAAATACCATAAAACCGCAAGCCTTAGATATGATGTGATATGTTATTAATAATGTGCCAATACACAAATGTGTTTCACAAATATATGGGTGCATTTGGGTGCAGCCAGTCTAGCCATTTCATACAGTGGTGTGATATTTTTACAGGGCATTTATAATAATGTTATATTATGTTATCTGACATTTATATTGCACTCTATATATCATAGGTATGACCTATGGTAGGTTGAAGGACCTGTGGGACCGTGGTCTAGGTCAGTTGAGAGAGTAAGGTGGCATAGGGTGCATGGGTGTACCGATTATGTGTACAAATGAAGCGACTGCACAATGGTAGCTGCAGCCTAGCATTAGCTGAGTGGTATTTGATATCAGTGGAATGTTTGCAGTCTGGGTGATGGTCACCAGGAGTGGGTTCTGGCTGCATTAGGCCTGTTTAGGACGCTTATGTGTGCAGCTAGTCCGAATTCGAAGGGTATAGCTAGGGGTATTCGAGGGGTATGGCTATGTTTTATCAGAGTGTTTAGGTGTTCATGAGGTGTTGATCATATGTGAACACCTAGGCCGAAAGGGGTGTAGCTGCGTTCTAATTGTGTGTTGGTGTAGAGAAGAGAGTGAGCATAACGATATGAGAGGTGAGTATATGGGAGGAGGCTTTGATCCAGTGAGCTTGCTGTTCTGGAATTATGGTCTGCGTTTCCGATTGGCACGTTCAGAGTAAACTTATTCGTAGTGTATTAGCCGTCTTCAGTACTGTTATTTCTCAGAATTTTCTGAACATTTGTCATCAGGTAGCAAGATTTCAGCAGTATTAGATGGTCATATTCGGCATTATGAGTAAAGTAAACATACTAGGTTTTATCACCTGGCTAGACTGGCATTTGGGTGCAGCAGGTCCTTGACTTTTCTTTCTGTGGTGTGGCATATTTTTCTGGGCATCTATGATAAAGTAAGCATGGTAAGTGTTATTATGTGGCTAGGCTGTCATTTTGGTACAGCCGGTCTAGTCATTTCCTACTCTGGTTCAACATATTTTTGTGGGCATCTCTGATAAAGCAGGCAAAATAAGTGTTATTACATGGTTAGAATGGCACGTGGGTGCAGCCAATCTAGCCATGTCTTACTGTGGCATGTCATTTTGGTACTTGGCATCTATAATACCGTACACATGTTACGTGTCATCACATGGCTAGAGTTTCATTTGAGTGCAGCCAGTCTAGCTTTTCTTACTGTGGCTTGGTATATTTTACAGGAAATCTATGATAAAGCAAGCATGATCAGTGCTATAATGTAGCTAGACTGGCATTTTGGTGCATCCAGTCTAGCCATTTCTTACTGTGGTATGGTATTTATTACTGGGAATCATCAAGGGTAAATCAAAGATGATGAATGGTATCACTTGTTTAGACTGGCCTACATTGTGCATCCAGTTCGGACATGTTTTCTTACCGTGGCATTGCATGTTTAAGGGTAAAACATTACATTAATTAATTCATTAATGCTACTGTGCACCGGTGGTGACTTGCATCTATTGCATTTTTGTATTGGGTCAATGAATATGAAGATGTGTGTGCAATGTTGTGGTCTGGCCAATGGGCATTGGAACATGGATGTTTTCTAACATGTTTTAATGGCCTTTTTAGGAAAAGCCAACTTGATCAATGTGATTACATGGAGGAGGGTTTGAGGTGTGGGTTTATAGTGCAAGGGGAGAGGTAGAATGGACATTTTCTCTGGCAAGGCATTTTTTACGCACTTAAGGTGCAAAGCAAATATGATATTTGTTCTTACATGATTGGTGGAAACATTTTTGCAGCCAAATAAAGAAATGTGTCCTTACTGTAGCATTGCATGTTTTACTAGCATTGAGGGCAAAGTCAACATTAATTATATTCGTACATGGTGGTGCGGGAGTTGGGTAAGCGTTTGTGCAGGCAGCAATAACATATTTTCTTCCTGAGGCAATTGATTTTTACTGGCATTAAGAGCAAAACAAACATGATAATGTTGCGGCATAGGGATACTAATATATATTGGCAGAGCCAGCGTGAGCATGTTTTCTTATGGTTTCATTCCTATGTGTAATATTACTGGCCAATCACAGAGCTAGCTGGTATATTTCGGAGCCAGGCACAGCCCCATCATTTCTATGCTAGGTGAACGATTAAAGGTTTGATTAAAACACATATTTATATCTTTCAACTAGTGCAGTGTGTGGCGTTCCCCTCCAGCAGGATGATCATCATGCATATTGCACATGCATGCTGGTCCAGGCTGGCCCGGAGTGATGCATGGGCTGTGCTTTGTTGCTGAGAATGCTCACAGCGGGGCCCATATATTGTGTTATACCTCTGGGGTGGCACACATCAGGCAGTGTCCATCGCTTGAAGTGAGTGAACGAGAAATGTGACATTGTGTGGCAAATGGGTGTCGGCGCAGGAGGGACAAGGAATACTGAGGAAAGCTTGTGGGAAGGCACATTCTCCTGTTTTTTTGTGGCAGTGAGCAGCAGGGATTCAGTGAAATGGGTAACCAGCCAGCCAGTGCCCATCAAGTGTGTGAATGAGACACATGCCATCAAGTGACACCTGGGCCTAGGAGGAGTGGAAGAAGCCGTGAATTCCAGAAGGTAGCTTGTGGGGGAGCACACTCATCTGATTTTTCTGGGCGGGAGCAGTTTAGATTTAAGGAGGTGGGTGACACACAAGCCAGTGTTTATCTCTTGAAGCACGTGGATGAGACACTGTGCCAGCAAATGCTGAGGGTAACGTGTGAGGGTGCATGGTCACCTTATTTTGCTAATTGCTGTTGTTCCTGAAGCAGCACTTCCTATGTGCACTGGTGCTGCCCTAATTGTATGTGGCCAATTGAAGTATCATCCAACTCATGTTACACACCTGCCCTCATAATTCACTGTGGGATACATGTGCAAGTATAAGAAACTGCATGGTCACGGCACCCTCATGTGTAGACACTCATTCTGTCCCTTACTGGGTAGAAAAGCATAATATGATATCTCATGACATGCCTCAATTCCCTTCATATAGGCAACTTGAAAAGGCCTGTAGTAGGAGGTATTATTATTAGAATATAACACCTCGAGATTAGTGCAGCGTTATACATTTGGAGAGCAATCCACATGGTAATAAGCATTATAGAGCCTTAAAAACAGCAAGAGGCACTCAGAGTGCTAGAGGCCTGTATTGGCCTATGTAAGCCTCGCTTTGCAGAGACAGCTTTACAGTATATTTCCCATTAATTGTTACATATAACCATTTATTTTAGTAAAGTGCGTTAAACTTATATTGAACTAGCAAAACATGCAAGCACATTCACGTTAGTTCCCGCACGAAAAAGGTAACACAGTAGTTTGCTGATGCAGCCAGGGTACAAGCCTTGACTTTCTACCCAGTAGCTACACGCGTTGCCATGATCACGTGAAATTCCGTGAGGCTTTAAGCACAGAGCTTAAAACTTATAAACAATGAGGCACTTGCTTCAGAGCAATTTGTCCTATAGCATCATGCATAAGATTGATAGCAAGGCCGACATTACGTGCATCTTGCAAACAGAAACTATGTACATAAGCATAAACATTTGTTTATAGTAGCACCATGCTAAAATGAGGACATGCTAATGTAGACATTTACACACATCATCTGCTGGGGTCCGGCTATCGTACAGGTGCCATAGCTTTGCATTGAGAAGCTGAAGAACTGCCCATCTAGTGACATGTACATTTATAATTAGGGGGTTTCCACATGGGCTTTATATAAACCCCTATCTGGAGCGCATCTCAGTGGCTGACCAGATGGGACAAGCTAAACTGAGGAGATGCTGTCAGACAGATCTGTCTAGAAGACAGATTACAGGGTGTGCTATATTTCAGTTAGAAGTTTGCACTTTATTTGCTGAGGATTCACTTGACTAAAATGTGTGCTAGATGCTGGTCTTTTTTTTCCTATTAGATAATTGATGTTTTTAATAATGTGTTTTTAATTATTACATTTCAATGTTCAATGATGTTATGATACCATATGTCGCATTGGGATACTGTAAAATTATTATGTGGGGGGTGGTGCTAAGGTTGGGGCTGAGTGAGGAATTGAGGGTTTAGAGGCAGGAAGACTGAGTTTGGCAATAAAGGGAGTTGAAGCCGGCTGCACTCTTGTGTTCCTCTCTTATTTGCAGTGCGTATCAGAAAGTGCAGCGTGCTTGCAGTGGCCACCATCTCTCGTGGCTGGTGGCAAGGTTACACTGGTGACGAAGAGTCGAACCCGGCAGGGTATGAGGCAGAGCACCATTCGACCAGCAGATGCAGAAACAAACTGCGCTCCGTTCTCACAGCTCCAGCTGAGTAGGAAATTACCATGCCGGTGAGGGACGTGGCACAAGGTTCCTGACATCACTGGGTGGCCGCAGCTGTGACCCCACAAAGTTATATTAGTGGCAGCAAATCTCACAGAGCCTGGGAGACCCCACCAAGCGATCCAACATGGCCCCATGTATTGCGGTGTATTCAGGGCATAAAACCCAGAAGCATATGTGAGTACCCTTGGGCCCAATACCAATGTTCCTTTTTTTCACATAAGCAGCCCCACACGGTGGGAAGAGTGATTGAGAAAGAAACTCCAGTCTAGGTAGAGGATCTTCTGGAAACACCCTACCCCAGTCATGGGTAGGCAGATTTGCTCAGCCGACATGTCTGATGAAGACATTCCAGCCACAGTGCCTGCAAGACCATCTGAGGTATTTCAAATCACACAAGGGAACACCTCACCATGGCAGTTACCCACTGCGTTCGACCTTACTGACACGAGCAATCTCAGACCCAGATGGATCTGATGGGCCAAGGACTTTAAAGTATATGTAGGGGCGCTAGGCCCCATGGGTGAAGAACGCAGGAAAAACATATTGAGTTTTGTTGTGGGAGTAGACGTAAGGCACATTATATGAACTCATGGATGAAGAAAAAGCCACTTTTCATGAAATTCAACAGGCTCTTGCCACTTATTTTGCCCCTTATACCAAAGTGGATTATGAGAGACACATCTTTCACACCAACATGCAGGAGAGGAGCAGGACTTTGGACAAATTTGTTATGAGACTCTGCATGTGCATCAAACACTGCGCATTCCATTGCTACCCCAATGAGGAAGCACTGCACTCGCAGGTCTTCGCGGGGTGCGAATCCCCCGAATTTGAAAAGAAACAGCTCTAGAAACAACAATCCCTGGACGAAATTCTGGCCATGACTCTGCGATATTGCAACAAGTAATTAACCTGGGCAGGGTGAATGTATCCTTGACACTAAAGGATCAGGAGTCGATCAAGAAACTCACACGAGCACCACACGAGAATGTCAAGCACACGGACAAGAAGTGCTACTGGTGCGACTACGAGTTCTCGCTTGAAGGCACATGCCCAGCTGTAGGCCAGAAAAACGAGTCCTGTGGGGGTCATGACCACTTAAGGGCGGTCTGCAAGAACAGCCTCATAACATCCAACCATGATGTCTCTCCCAGAAACAGCATGCAATACCCCAAATACCACCCGGAAGACAGGAAGCCCGGTCATGAATAGCGAAGATACCGACAGGTCAAGGGAGAAGGTGACCAGCAACCGTATGGCGGACATATCGTTCCCCAGAGAGAAAGAGTGCCCACAAACATAGAAGAAGTCTGCCATACGTTGAGGTACAATCCCACTTCTTCCCAAGACAGACAAAGGAAAATAGGTTATCTGTGGGCGCTGAGAAATGAAACAGCAAAAGGACAAAGCCCCGCACTAAGTCACCAAATTCAAAACATGCCCACAGAATGTCTTATTGACACAGGAGTGACTGTTAACTTCATGAGTGAGGAGGCATTGTCCAGGCTTCCAAACCCACCAAATTTAAGACCTTCAATGGTGGACATTTTTCCTTATGGCTCCAACAAACCTTTGCCGTGCAAAGGGACTTTCATTATTATCTGCGCTCACAAATCACACACAGCCCGTATTCACATGCACGTTCGCTGCACAGAAGCCAACTGTAGTTGCAACTTGAGTTTCAGAACTGCCATTGACATCGGGCTTGTTTACATTCTCTACCGCATGATGGGCCACAAGTATATGGCCCCAGATGGAGACGTCATAAAGGCATTCCCAAACCTCTTCAAGGGCCTAGGCACACTGTAGAATTGTAAAGTATGACTCCACATTGACACAACAGTCAAACCCGTGGCACAACATTATCGAGGCATCTCCATAAATATACAGAAACAAGTGGAAGAGGAAATTAGGCCCCTACTGGACCTCAACATCATTGAGCCAGCAACTGGACCCATCCCATGGGTCTTTCCAATTGTGCCTGTACTGAAGAAATCAACAGAAGGATCTATTTGCCTCTGCATGGACATGCGCCGCCCGAATGTCGCCATTCAGCGCGAGCACCATCAAGCCCCGAGAATCACAGACATGATCCACCTCTTCAACGGTGTTACCATGTTTTCCAAATTGGACCTCAACAGAGGGTACCATCAACTTGAGCTTGCACAAGAGTCACACTACATTACCACCTTTGTGACTCACAGGGGGCTATACCGTTACAAACGATTAATTTCAGGATATCTTCTTCCGCTGAAATATTCCAAGAGGAACATCAAGTCATAAAACACATCCCAAACTGTTTAAATATTAGTGATGACATCTTCGTCTTTGGAAAATCCCCTCAGGAACATAATAATACCCAGCACAGAGTGGGCATGACGCTAGAAGCTGCGCTTGTAACACTCAGCAAGGACAAATATGAGTTTGGCAAGCAGACTCTAAAATACTTTGGACACATATTCTCTAATCAAGGCATGCGCCCCGACCCAGACAAGGTCGCAGCACTTCAGGGAACACCCCGTCCAGCAAACGTGTCAGACCTGAGATCATTCTTTGGCTGTTCAAGCTATTGCTCCCGTTAATTGGAGAACTTTGCAACTGTGTGTGCCCCTCTCCGTGAACTAACCAAACATAGACACAAATTCATCTGGTCGCCAGAGTGTGCAGCCAGCTTCGAGAGTATTCAAGCGCACATTGCACCGGTCACTGTCATGGCTTATTTCAGCTAAACAAATGAAACAAAAGTCAAAATAGACACCGGTCCAGTAGGTCTTGGGGCAATCCTGGCACAATACAATGCAAATGCCCGATACGTCAAGAAGGTCATGGCATATGCCAGCTGCAGTTTAACAGCCACAGAATAAAAGTACTGACAGGCCCAGAAATAGAGTTTGGAAGTTGTCTAGGACTGCAAACACCTCAATCTGTTCCTTTTTGGAAAGGCATTCACCATAGTAACAGCCCACCAGGCCCTCCTCACCATATATTGGAACCCACAAGTCAGAATGCCAGCACGCTTTGAGAGGTGGGGACTCCGTCTCTAAGATTACAAATTAACCATCCACCATAGACCGGGGAAGGACAACAATCTGGCAGACTACCTCTCACGCCACCCAGCAGGTCTGGTTCCCGGGCCTGAACAAGCAGGTGAAAGACATATTGCATATCTGTGTCGTTAGCTGTGTGATAGCGTTGCTTCCGTGATTGAACTCCCTGCAGATGTCTCCACCAACACAAGGTGGGTGGGTAGAATTAGCGGTTGATTTCTTTGGACCACTCCGAGATGGCATACATGCCCTAGTGGTGATCGACAAATACTCCAGATACCCAGAGGCAAATTGTGCCAACTACTGTGGCTGCGGCCATTAGCCCAACTCTGGATCACATACTAACAGCTTATGGAATCCCAAAAATCATCAAAACAGAGAATGATCCACCTTTTATCAGCCCAGACTTTGCCAATTTCGCCCAAAATATGGGTTTGAAGCACTGTAAGATCACACCTCACTGGCCTCAAGCCAATGGCATGGTTGAGTGCTTCATAGGAAACATTAAATTTGCACTGCAGATTGCCCACCTGTCGGATAAACCTTTTAAACAAACACTCTACCAGCTGCTGAGGGATTATCGCCACACACCCCACAGCACCACCGGTCAATGCCTGGCAGATCGCCTGTTTGGTCGCAGGCTGCCTACCCGATTGCTGCAAGGTCCTCCGGGGGGATCTATGATTTCTGACCAAGAGGTTCGAGACAAAGACTCAAGAGAGAAACTAAATGTGAAAGTGGCAGCCAACGAGAGAGGGGGCGCCTGAGAAAACAAGATCATCGAAGGCGACAAGGTGATAGTACTGCAAACCCAGCAAAGGAAGGAAGATTCCAGGTTTGCACCAAGGACCCTTACGGTTACGCGAGTAAAGGGCACAATATCACAGCAATAGAGGACAAAGGACATGCGATCACTAGAAATATTTCTCATTTCAAGGAACTTCGTGGAGACATGGCCAAATGGGAGGAACAGTGGGATAACCCCGCAGACACATGGTTGCAAGAGGAGTCATAGGATCCCTACTTGAGAGATGGGGAAACATTGGAGGAAGATGGCAGGGAAGCAGATGCTGACTGTCCTTACCGCAGCCCAGCACCACCACAAGAAGAATGACACGTCCGGGCCGAAACAAAACCCATCAGACTTATTGAAGAAATGGATTGATAAAGTGACCAGTTGTTTAAAAAGTGGTAAGGTGTCACATTGTGATCCAGCCACATCATTAGTTGGGGGCGGGGCTAGGGTGAGGGCTGAGGGAGGAAGTGATGGTTAAGAGGCAGGAAGCCTCTGTTTGGTAATAAAGGGAGTTGAAGCCGGTTGCACCCGTATAGGACTCTCTTATTTGCTGTTCGAATCCTGAAGCACAGCGTACTTGCAGTGGCCGCCGACCCTCGTGGCTGCAAAGTTTACACCACACGTTTTTGGTGTAGTTTAAGTTTGAAACTTGGAATTGGCAAGTTTTCTTTGAACATAGTTGGTATTAGAGCATGGAGAGGATTCATAAAGAGAATTGTGAGTTGTGCCCCCATGTGGAATTCTTTGGGTTTTGAAGAGATGTTTTGCAGTCGTGCTTAAACATGTTGCTTGGTAGAAATACGATTAGCACCCTGTAAGAGTGCATTTTTTGCGGGACCATTCTAGTGAGATCAAATACAGGGTGTATGTATATGTTTGTGAAATAATAAATGCTATTTTTATATAACATTTGTCATTTTTGACTCAAGTACTTGGACACTGTATTGTGTTAATGTTTTATGCCTTTGTATTAATGATGCCATTCTGTCTTGTTCTTCTCTATCCCGTTTTAACAAATGTGATATTGTGAACGTGTTGTTGAGCCAGTGAGTGCATGAGGTAATACCTTACCTAATGAGGTGAAAGATGTATGTGCTGGGCGGGGTGAGGGGAATACATGCTTCAGACTCCCTCGAGATGAACAAATCAACCCAATTAATCTATCAATTGTAGTAGAGCACAATTCGGCATTGTAATTAGACAGGAAAATATTTTTTCTGGGCTCTGAACCAGCAGCCAATTGCCACCTCGTCATTCAAAAAGTGGGCTAGACCCTTATTTCAAGCCAAGCTAGAGACGGGGGACAGGCTTCAACCTCCCTATTAGGGTCAGGACTCCGAGTTTAGCTGGGGGCGGGGGGGTTAACTAAACCTGTGACAGCACCACAACAATAAACAACCAATAAGACTATCAGAGGAGTTGTCATTTTTCGTTCCATCAACTATCTCAGGAGCAGAATGTGGAGAGTGTGCAAATCATGTCTATTGAAGATCAGGATATAACAGCACATGGAGCTCTTGAACGGTTGGAGGAGATTGAAAATGTCAGGTCTCTCCCTCTGGCGCACACATCCACTAATTGGTCTGACAGTAATGATGATAATGAAATGAATGATTTTAAAGACAAAATGTATGCTCATCAAAGTCCAGACAGAAATGAGCTTTGCAGTTGGAAAGTAGAGATACAAAGTAAGAAGATGAAGAATGAAACCACAGATGCAGTGGTTGTAGTATTAATAGAAGTGTGCCCTCTCTGGTTTACATCGTCTTAGAGCAGTACCTCTCCTGTCACATTATTGGGTGGCATGCAGAACAGTATCAGAAAACCCACAGCCAGCACCACCACAACCGCATAAAGCACCTGGGCACTAACCCATAACAAAATAGGTGGGGAAGCACTTCACAGAGAATGAACAGCAACCAAATCTAGACTACGTATCCTCTGCCGGAAGACATTGGGCCTCATTACAACTTTGGCGGTAGCCCGGCCCTTAATAAGAGCATGGCTGCCACCAAAACCGGGTCCGGGTTCCCTGAATGGGGAATTACCGGGCCATTCCGAGTTTGGGGGGCCCGGTAATTCCTCCTTCAGGGAACCCGGGCCCGCACCTTCCCCATTCCCATTTGAGCTCCCTTAGGGTTCAATGGGAATGGGTGCAGGGAGCTAACAACGGGCCGATTACGACCGGCCCGTTGTTAGCTCCCTGGTCCCCCGCGGGACCTGGTAAGGACGCCTGGTTTTACCAGACAGCCTTACCGGGTCCCACGAGGGAACCTTGTAATCTTGCGGAATGGGTTTAACAGGTCCGCCTCCATTAGCGGCAGCCGTTAACCCACTCTGCAAAGGTTGTAATGAGGCCCATTGTGTGGAGAGAAACTAGGGTCCAACTTTGAAACCCCTTATATGTTTTCCCATATGCTGTTTCATGATGCACAGGCATGGGAAGAACTAAAAGGATTTGAGATGCATGCTTCCTGATGCCATTTGATAATATGATAACCAATTTACCTTAATCATGCTGTACAACTATCCCTGGAAGTAGTTCAGCTGTGCCAATGCTTGGGAGAGGGACATCAAGCTTTACCCCCTGTACCTTAGAAGTGCACAGCAGTGAGCCTACATTCATAGGGGCAGTGGAAGCATGTGTGTGTGATCATACATATAACCAGCGCCACGACAGACATCATCTGCTTGATGCTAACATGGATATAAGGTTGGCAATAGATCTCTTGCCCTACTCTTTTGTGGAATACCTTGGTTTAAGGAACATTATGGGTAAAGTCAATCACTGCTGGGAAGTTCCTAGCTGAGGTTTTTGCACTTGAAAATCTGCACCACAGTTGTCCAATTAGGTTATGGCTTGAGTACGGTGGCCACTACAGCAGTCCACTGGGCAAGTGCACTTTACCCAGGACATATGGACCAGCAATTGAATAGAGCACTGATTACAGTGTATTCACAGCACACTAAATGGCTTTTCCGTCCTCCAGATATCGAGAAGCGTCTCAGAGGGGGTGCAATTCTGCACTATCCAATGTTTTACTTTCAAGGGGGAGACATTGGGGGAGGTGGAAGCACGGTGTCTAGGACCTTGTAATTTGCATTTTGGCTTTGTAGTAGCAAGCAATGGATCAAATATCCTTACTGCCTTACAACTTTGCAAGATAATGCACATCCCCAGCTTTGAATAAGACCTCTACATTGTGGTCTGTGAAGAATCTCCTCTCCCACTTGACTGGTCTGACCAACTAGCCTTGCCAACATTCTGCACACCACACCAGTCAAGCACTCCCAGCAGAATCCCATCTGACAAACCTTCAGGCCCTTCAAGAACTTCCCAGTGGAAGCCCTCATGTAAGACCTCGCCAACCTCAACCTTACACAGACCGAACACTCCCAACCGAAATGCAACTCTCTACTGGAAGCACTCAACACCACCATTTCAGACTCCATCGACCGACATGCGCCTCTGAAACATTGCACCTGAAAACCGAAACCATCAGCACCCTGGTACACGCAAAAACTCAACCTCATCAAATGTGTCATCAGGAAACAAGAGAAAAACTGGCACCGCTCAAGGACAGCATCCCACCTGGAACTGCTCAAGAGACTCTGAGCAACCTGTCGGAAACTCATCAACACAGCCAGGACCTCCTACTATCAGAACACCAAAGCAGAAGCTGACAACAAAAGCAGAGCCCTCTTCAAAGAGGCCAAATACTGCATGAACACGCTACCCACCACTGCCATAACACACTCCCTCGACAAATCCACCGCCATCAACACCTTCTTCATCGACAAAATCAGCAAGAATTGCCAGCACATAGACACCGGCTCTGCATCCACAGACCCACCTCACGTCCCTCCTCGTAAAATCTCCACACCCTGGGCAACATTCAAGACACTCTTTACAGAGGACCTGGCAGAAACCCTGGCCACCCTCAAAGCCACATCGTATACAGATGACATTCTCACAGCATCCATCCTCAGGACACTCCCTGCAGACGCTCTCCTTCCCTGCCTGGGGATCATCAAAAACTCCCTAACTCAAAGCACCTTCCCATCGACCCTAAAAACAGGACAAATCCTCCCCTACTAAAGAAACCCACTATGGATCCTAACAATCTAGGTAACTATCGCCCCATCACCCATTGTCCCTTCCTTGGTAAGATTATTGAGAAAGAGCCGCACAAACGCAAAAACATATCGACACCAACAATCTCCTCCAGACCTATGAATCTGGGTTCAGACCAAGATGCAACACGGAGGCAGCAACCATACAGGTGGTCAACAACACCCTCCACATCCTTGATGACGGCCACCCCTGCCTCCTGGTTCTACTCTACCTCTCGGCCACTTTCGAAACAATAGACTACCAGGTGCTTACGGACACCCTACATAGGTGCATGGGGATCAGCAACCTTGTCCTACGCTGGTTCAAGTCTTACCTCACAAGAGTTTTTTGATACAATTGAAATGTAGAAAAGAACAGATTAAATATAAGCCGAGCTTATTTTTTTTTCAGGCAAACACATGATTGATGGAATAGCTCATACTATAAGGAACTGAACAGAAACAACCTGTAATCTGCTATGAAAACAACAGCAGAGCAGAAAAGATTAATGATTGATGGTGGAGTGCATACCCCTGATGAATTTCCAATGTACAAAGTCTAAGTAAAGTGGTGAAGAGGAATGAAACATGCTAGATTGAATGTAGCGAATTACAAGATAAATAGAGACGATGTGTTTGTAAGCGTAAACATTTAAATATTTAATACTTTCTATTGCTTTATGGTTCTCTCTGAGATATAGGAGAACAAGACAGAGGTTTTCTTCAGTTAAAAATAAAAGCAGAGAATAACATTGTACATGCACTCTAAAAGCAATCAACTTGAACATGTAAACATAATGACCCAAAATACATATATGCTTTTTTAAGACTAATAAAAAGATATATATTTTGCTACAAAAATTGTTTATTAAAAAGAGAGGTTTGTTCACTAGCAAGTGAAAGATATTGGTATTCCATTTAGTGATACTCAATGGTCAACTAGTGTGAGCCATAAAAGACAAAGGGCCACCCAAATACCTTAGCTGTACCAAAATTGACTTTGCCAACTGCCAGCAGTTTGTTCAGATGGACTCCTCTAGATTTCCAATGCTACCCATCACCTGTGGAGTCCCGCAGGGTTCCATTCTCTCGCCAGTGACCTTCAATCTAGACAATGAGCCACTGGGACCCCTCCTTGCCAGTCACAACATCCACATCCACCAATACGATGACAACACGCAGCTACACCTCTAGATCAACTCCATCAAGGACATCCATAGGGTCAAAACCTGCCTCTTGTTGATCCAGAATTGGATGTCCAGTGCATACTTGAAGCACACCCCCTTACAAGACGGAATTCCTACTCCTCACCAACAACAACAAACACCCACACATACAGACCTGGCTATCAACCATGAACTCTGGGGGCTTCAGACTTGAGCTCACCTCCTGCACCAAGTCCCTCAGGTTCCACATCGACAAACACCTCTCCTTCAAGGCACACATAGCTAAGAAAACTCAGAACAGCTTTAGAGCCACCATTCAAGCACTGGTCCTATCCCACCTGGATGGGGGCAATGAATCCTTGAATGCCTCCCATCATCCTCCCTTGTGCCCCTGAGAAGCGTCCTACACCTGCCTGCGTGCCTCATCAAGGGTCTACTCAGATATGACCACATCACCCTGGCCCCCATCGACATTAATTTGCTCCCACTGCAGGCACAAATCACCTTCAAGTCTTTCTGCATCATCAATAAGGCAGTTGCCCACAAGTCACCCAGCTACCTTGCAGAGAAACTCAGCATCTCTGGCATACAGTGCACCACCAGAAGCCAGGACACATGCATACTTGGAATCCACCGCTGCAAAAAGGAAAGGACCAGAAAACAAGCCTTCTCTGTCTACCTTCCAAGAAGATGGATCCTCCTCCACATCAGCATCCGACTTGCCCTCATGCTATTAATATTCAGAAAAGAACTCATGAAGGAATATCTCTGCCTCAATACCTAGGTCATCACATTGCCCCTCGTGCCACCTGACTTACTAGACGCTACCCGCCTCTCTCCTCGCCACCACCCAGTACAGCGTTCCCCACCTCTGTGCCCCTATGTATCCCACCCCTGCTGTATAATTGTTCTGTTGTTACCTCTCAAATGCGTGCTGTTATGCATCTGTTCTTTTATAGACCTCTGTAAAGCACTCCTCTATGCATCTGTATTTTTGCATACCTCTTCAAAGTGCTCCATTGCTTCTTGAAGCTAGGTCCGTGCTCAATAAATACAATAATAATAATAATAATAATAATAATAATAATAATAATAATAATAATAATAATAATAATAATAATAACTAGTCATCACATGTCTTGGGTGAAGAGAAAATGCAGGAAGCATCACCAGGAAGAGAAATTTAGCAAATATTCAAGGTAGTTTTGTTGCAGCCCTTGCCATATAATTTGGAGAAAGGCTGCAGGAAGAACACCAACCAGCACTAATTCTGGATGAATTAACATCACACTCGTTATCAGGCACCATTTAGTCAAACACATGAGTACTTATCTTATGCCAAGAGTATTAAAGAAGGAAGGAAGGTTAGGCACAGGATATGATCACATAGATGGGACAGGACTTTGATTGGGGTTTCTAAGACTGTGATGTTTACGTCTTCTAGACCAGTGGTGGAAATAGAAAGAATTTGAAGGGGGATCCCACAAGCGCCGGGGTGTGCAGAGTTTGCAAGAGAGGTGGAGATCCGAGGAGGTGGAGTTCAGAGGGGGAGGGGAAACTGGCAGTTGGACTCCAGTCAAAGGATGTTCAAAGTAGTTAAAAAATTGAGCAATTTCTTTCATGGCTTGAAAAGTATACAAACCACAGACCACAACTATCAGAATCTATTTGCAAAAGGCAATGATCATGGAGCCCCCAGCTTTGCAGGCTCGATAATGTAATGCTATGTGTGCACAGTGTGCTCGCACAGAGCAGTTCACATAACTGTGCCTGCGAAGCTGGGGGCTGGGTCATCATTGTATTTTCCAAATGGATTCTGCTCTGTGTGCACTGTGTGCTTTCTACTCTGTCACAGGGTCTTTGACCTTTGGCGAACCTGGGGACAGTCCTCGGCAGGGGAGTATCCAACATTGCAAGAGTAGGGGGGAGCCATGAAAAAAGTCCTGTTACTTTCCCCCCAAACACAGTGCGCGCAATTCCATGCGGTCTCATTCGTGCCCCCAAACCGGCCACCTCCACCCCAATCTACTTTTTGCTAACATTAGTGTCAGATGGCATTTTAACACAACAACAGAAGATAAAACAGCATGATCATTACAGATGCAGTAAACTCATCTATAGAGGGCTATGTCCAGGCGCTCTGGGGCAAAAAACATGAAAACGTCCTAATTTGCATATAGATTGCACCAACAGAAGTGACTTCACTGAAAAGGACATTGCAAGGAGCATCGTCTTTGATACTTGGAGACACCATGGAAATGACTTTAGAATAAATTGCCATAAGTAAGCCAAGTGGCAAATAACATTGTGCTGCAACATATCTAAATTGCACTATTATATATGGAATAACTCTATAGTCACTAGGCTTTTTTTAAATAATAGCATGATATATTAACCTAAGCTATGAAGTGAATCAGAATCACTTACGAGCTGCAGATAAGACGCAGTGCGATAAAATGATTTGCCCAGGATCACACACTTTAGTTAAATGGTGAAACCGGGATGTGGACAATTTAAGCAAGTGAGCACATCTTCCCAGGTTTAGCTGATATATATATATATATATATATATATATATATATATATATATATATATATATATATATATATATATATATATATATATATATATATGTATTAAGGTTTTGCTTTGCATTTCATGTGCTTAAATAGACTTTATTCATAGCAATGTCTTGGAAGCAAACCATATTTGCATAATAAACTAGCCTTTCATAGTAAACTAACTATACACTACATACATTGTCATAGAAATAAGTTGAGCAATAAGAGTATGGCTTTAGTTTTATTCCCCCATCCTGCATTTAAAGTGAGCCTAACACATTGCCCTTGGGTTTTAAAGCCATAGGGTCTCATTACGAGGATGGGGGTAACCATGCCGCTTTTAGTGGCATGGATACCCCCATACCGGGTACCGGGTCCGGGTTCCTTGAATGAGGAATTACCGGGCCATTCCGACCTTGGAGGGCCCGGTAATTCCTCATTCAAGGAACCCGGACCCGGTACATCCCCATTCCCATTCAAGCCCCCATAGGGCTCAATGGGTATGGGTAAAACCAGGCGTCCTTAGTGGGTTCCCGCAAGCAGACCTCGTAATGGGGCGGTAAGGGGTTGACGGCTCTGGCACCTTTACCGCCGCCATTAACCCCTTACCGCATACCTCGTAATGAGGCCCATAGTCTTTATTTCATAAAGCATGCAACATTATGAACACTTATCACTCCCTCCGATTGACATTTCTCAAGGGACAAAGTTCCTGCTAAGAGTCCCCCCTCCCTCACTTCAGTGCCTAATGGCTCACATTCCAATGCCCTGTTTACACAGAGTAACATGAGAGCCCCTCAGCTGCCCGCAGCTCCTTGGGGCATTGTCCTGGCAACGGGACACCTCTCTCGTTCAGAAAAGGTCAGGTGTCCTGCTGCCTGGACAATGAGCGTGTTGAGCAGGAATTTCTCGGCACACATTGTCCTCCCAGCAGGACACCTTTCCCGCTGTTCAGCCTCATTGAGGTGCCGAACGGGAGAGTTGTCCCACTGATAAATGTCCCACAGCTGCTCCCCCACCACCGCTCGATATGCCACTGGGCATCTGTGATGTAATGTGCTCTGTTTGAGCGCACTGTGCACACAGGCTTTGTGTGCACAGTGCACCTGCCTAGAGCACATTAGATCACGTGTGAGAGCACTGTGCACGGTTCCTTGACAGGGCTGGGGCAGAGGCAAGCCGGATCCGGAGGTCCTGCTAGAGAACTGATGCCTGATCTTGGATCCGGTGAGAGCTGGCCCATTAGCCAGCGCTGTACTAGACTCCACTTTTCACAGGATTGCTGGGAAAGTTAGTGCCTGGTTGTTTTTCTATGCTTTCCCTGGGTGAAGCAAAGAAAGAGAAACATACAAGGAGTTCCACGTCTTGTCTTAGTAATTCTTCTCCACTGCATGCATGTAGATTCATGAAAACACGTTTTGTGTCACATAACTGCATTACAACTGATATAGGATGTACCTTCTGTTGCACACTTTCTTAATACATTATTATCAATCAGAGTGATAATAATTGCACATTTTTTAAAATATTTTTTTATAAAAGGTGTGTCCCAGGGGCCACTACTGCAGAGGTATCCAACATGTTCATGCTTGAGCAGAAAAGGTTGGATGTACATGAATCTACAGAAACAGCTACATAGCACAATAATAGGTGTCTAAGGGTATACAGTTAAAATACATTTGCTCGTGAAATAATGAAAGCCATCACAGAACTGACACAGATCTGGTGCGTGATATCACCATGTAATCTCAAAACAAGTTCCAAGCCTTTGCAGAATCAAATGTAAATGTCAGCAATCAGGTCAGCCAATTTCCAGAAGATAATGGATCCATGTTTTATTTGTCTTCTGACAAAAATTCCAGTAGACTTTTTTGTGTACAGTTTTATGACCAGCGCACAATTATAAGGCTACTCAAATGCTTATTGCAAATTAAAACACACTTTTTTCAATTATGTGCACATGATATGTTGAAAGCATTACTGTCGTCTTTGCTATATTCATCAACAACTTAAGCTAATGAAAACCAGGGGTAGGGGTGGACTGGGACCTAATAAAAAGGCGCTGGAAAAAATTACCGGGGATCAAAAGAGGCCCTGGAAATAAAGTTCAAAGTGGCCCCATATGACACATTTTCAGCAAGTCCAATGCTTTTCCTATGAGAACATTTGGAAATGCCACACAAAAGAGGCCCTGGGTGCAGAGGTCCACCGGGAAATCTCCAGAGTTCCCTATAGGCCAGTCCACACCTGATGAAAACAAAAGAGACAGAATTGTTCAATTGTGGTAAATATGTGTTAGCTTGAACCTATGTGCATTGAGATGGATGTTAAATCAAGAGCCAAAATGGTTACTGGATCTGTATGTTAGATACTTAACACATGGGAGTAAGAAGGTGAGAGGTCTGTTCCCTGGCTCCCTGAGGCATCGCTTGAACATACAGAGGCAGTGCAGGAATGACTCCAAGCCTGTGCTTAAGGTGCCAGACAGCCTCTGCAACCTCTGCATACATGTCCTATAGTGGATATTTTTTCTCCCAGACTGTGTCATTAATGTGAATGGGCCTCATTATGAGATTGCTTTTGACCTCATAACGCTGTTTCCGCTGCCTGATATCCCGGTCCCACCAGGATATTACAAGTCCTGGCGAGCCCGGTCTGTCAGGCGGTGTGAACTGCAAGTCCTCATTCTCATGGGGTCCCATAGGACTCCACAAGAATGGGGACACCAAAACACTGGCACTGTGCTAACAGTGCTGGTGCTTCCTTGAACACAATGCCTGCAGGGGCCAGTGCTCCCGGCAAGACTTGCTGGGAGCACCGGCCCCTTTAGGCATTCTCATAGTCTGGCAGTCTGGAAAGGGGTGTGGTACGTTGCGACCGCCAGCCTTGCTCCTGGTCCGCCAGACTTGTAATGAGGCCCATTCGTCTGCTTCAACCTAGCAGCCTGCCACGCATTATTTTACAAGCTGGCCTCTAATGTAATTCTCTCATACTGCTTTCAAGTGGTGTATTTACCATTAAGTAACAAGTTTGACACTCATTCTCTGTATTCCACTCGAGGTCAATCCTGGTGGTGTGAGATCCTTTGCTCAATTCACCTTTAGTGTGCCACAGGATCCATTCAGAATAGAGCCAATTCCTGTCCTGACAACACCCTCAGTGGTCTCTGCTTTACCAGAGCCTCCTCAGGTTATCAGCTGGTGGCAATTCAATATGATTAGCTGCTTAATAACTCTCACATCTCCTAAGCATTCTTAGACACATATCAAAGCCATCCCACATCTATAGAAGGGCTTAACTTAATATCACCAACAAACTACCAATTGCTTCCCTGAAAGTTTTGCCGGTCAATAAGCAAAGCTCTCACCCATTCTTTTGTTTACATTTTGTTTTGGTCAAAGCACTCACTGAAAACGATACATTCCTTCCAACAATCACTATCATTCACCTCTATGTTTTCAATTATATACAAGTGAGTTAGGTCTGTACATGTTCCCACTCTTCCCCTTTCCTGCTCTCCTTGGTGCCATTTTCTTTTCACCCCACAGACCATGGTTTGGCTGCCACCTTTGACGGGGACACAATTAGCCTCTATGTGGACAAGATTCAGTGCTCTAAGACGACTAGAGTGGTGATTACAAAGGGATATTGACCTCAGTCATCATCACACCGCATTGGGAATGACATCCGTACGTCCTCATAGCCATTTGTAACCTGGGGCACTATATTTTCAAGGCCACACCATCCCGCCTATTTTGGCAAACCTATCATTCGGGGACTTCACATTGCAGAATTACCCTTGGTGTCACAGGGAAAATCTAGAATAGATGCTGGGGATGCAGCTATAGTTTTCAGGGTAAGAGAACTGTGCAGAAACACTAGTCACATGTCTAATGCCAGGAGGGATGAGGGGAACATGATTCAAGCCCACATTATTGGACCCAGATAACAAACCACTGTGAGAAGAACTACATCTCCCATAACTGCACTCCTATATGGCTGGAAACCCAGAATGAACAAAGGAAACACACTTACAGAGCTGGGGGCAAGAAGACTATGGGGAGAACCTGAGGATGCTGCAGGGGTGCTTTCTATCCCCATATTGGACAGTTATGGGTAGTGGAACTCACACACCTCAACCATTTAATAACCAGACTTTTCGAAGGAAGTGCCGCCCTCGCATGTAGCAACTGGACATTCGGAGGGAACTCCACATGTGTTCTAGACTGAGGAGAGGAAGTGCATGTCTCCTTTACAACTGCAGGCATGATGGAAAGAGACTCCCTTTTATCCCGGCTTTCTAAAATCAATAGAAGACACCAAACCACATGCAAGGAGAACAGATTTCTGATTATTTCCCAGCCCAAAATAAGTCCACAGCACACAGAAAGACATGCTGGCCAGAGAGAAGAGCAATACCAAACTCTGGGAGGAAAACCTTACAGCAACATGCAGGAAGAGAAAGCATCAGAGAGTGTGTGTGGCCTGTTTGAACAATCTCTCTCAAAACTGAAGGAATTTCAATATTGCGAGAGCTTAGAAAGGGTCACATGACCCCTCCATCCAATCAGAAAGAAGCTATTCTATGCATACTCTACAAAAGGGCAGAGCCCATGACCGAAACAAGGCTTATTTCACTTGCTGACAGGCCAGTACCACCTGGTATGTTATCTCCAGCTGGCCATTATTGATATTAGCATCTGCAAAAAATATATGCAGGTGCAAGAAAGGACATGTTTTAATTAATATTGTGTAACACGCTTAATACCAGTAACCAGTCTCTAATCAAGGAACTGGAATTTGAACCTGCTTTGCCCTGCGTTGGCTTGCTTTCAAGAAAAACATGTTGCCCTATAGATATCCCCAAGTCTAATATTTAACCCAAACACGGATGGCCACCTAGTAATCAAGGTTATAGAGAAACAAACCCCTTCTCTTTTTCCAAAATTGCATTCTGAGAAGAGAAGATCGGAAGCGAGGGAAGAGATTGCTAGTGGCAGTTCATTTTACATGGGACACCAATCTTTGGGGGTAGGCGATTGGTAGGGGGGAAACCTATTCACAGGCAAGCATTTGGGCAGCTACGCAGGCTCGGAATTGTGTAATTAAACCAGAAAATAAGTCCACATTATTGGCACCATGTTTGTATAGAATGGTCTCTGTCACGTGCTGAGTAAGGTCAACAAACAGAAAAAAGATTAATATGTAAAAGATAGCAGCATTTTCATAAGGTTATTTAAAATGAATGTGTCAGCATAACAACTGAAACTCATCAGAATCAAAGCAGTAGTATAACCTTGCCTCATATGCCTTATATGCTGGATTTCTATGACTCCACAACTGCCATTGGTATTTACTTTTACAACAATGACACAGGTGTGAGGTTTTTTAAGGGTCACTACCACTTGTCTCATTGATACTCCTCTTGTCAGGATGGTTGTCATCTGCTTCTCATCCTTGCCTTTTTTGGGCTCCCTTGTTGCCCACCGTGTTCTTACAGGCAAGGTCCCATATCTCTGGATATCAGTTAGGGCTTCTCGTTAAGGCAAGATTTGTCATTGGGAGTGACTCTTGCCAGCATTGGAATCTCCACAAATGGGGGGTTTTCACCAGTTAGGTCAGATAAACCTCCCAGACTCTTCCTCGCCTATCTAGCGGGACTTCTGCTTCCTCCAAACTCCCCTAATCTCTACCTATTCATCAACCCACAACGTTCTCATTTCTAAGGGGTCTGGTTGTTTTCTGGTTGTTTTCTTGCTCTGCATATAGGGAATTTTCAATCCCTGCCCCTCCCATGTCCCCAATCCCATATTTGTTCTGCTTCCTCCCCAACATCATGTAACTGTTTCAAACCTAAAGAGACCTTTTTTTTCTTCTTCTCCACTTCCCCTCTGCATATGGTTTCTTCCTTCTAGCAGGTCTTGCTTGGAACTTTTCTCTCACTCCTATGTACACTTGTCATTTGTCTTCCTCCTTGCCTTTCCAGCAATGCCCTCAATCGTTCTCACTTTGTATATATGCCATAACCCCAAGCTCACAGTTGAAGCTCCCTGGAGCCCATATGATCAGGCGAAACCGGACACATGCCTGGCATCACCTGAAGCAAAGCCAGAATCCACATGCCTGGCAGGTGGGGATGCCCATTTAGATAAAACTCAGCATCCTGATTCCCACAAGGACAGTGGGAAAGCTAGTCAATCCGAGAATGAAGTGCATGGGGGACTTGAAACCCCATTGACTGTGAGTGGTTTATGTGTGACTGCCATGAGGGGCCCAAGGGAAGTGATGGATGGACTAGCAGACGGTTCATGCCAGGTGGAATGGCTCCCTTTTAAATTGTTTAGAAATCACCAGATTTGTGTTGCTAATCTATCACTAACCCTGAGTTTATTTGTATTGTGAAATAAACCTTGAACCCTATATGTTTAGCCTTGAGCTGTCTGTTGGACATGTTGCCTTGGTATATGATGCCAGGCGTGGAATCATTGAACTTAACTCACATACATATATTTACAAACAACTTTCTTAGTGTACACCCTGGTGCATTATTTCAGGGCTCCGAGATGTTTGTGTTATCCAGAAGGCAAGGGGAAGGTCTTCAGAAGCCATGTTAAGTATCTTTTAAAACTACCTGTCAACTGGTTCATAACATGGGGTTCACTAGGCTGGCCACTTTATCCTCAGAAAAGGAAAAAAAAACATTCTTCTCTGTGTCCCCAAAGTGATCCCGGTGAAAAAATACAGAGACCCTGGGGTGACCTGCTGTGGACAAAGTCAAGAGAAGCTAGTTTTGTGGTGAGATGGTCAATCTGATTCTAGATGTCATGTAATGTAATTGTCATTTGTATAGCACCTTCTACCATTGGTATGGCCCCAACACGCTGTAGGTTGAATGCCCTTAGGGGACATAAATCCAGGTATGGGAAATTTGTCAAAGATTATAGAATGCGTGTGTGCATTTTAGCCAATACGAAGGTAGGCGGGGGTGGCCAAGTCCCTGGTAGTCACCCATGTCGAACAGGCATGTGGATGGGTGCAGAGAGGTAGTATGTGGCTAGACCACATTTTTATCATGGGGGGCAGCTGCATTCTAATGGCAGGGGTTTTGTGCAATGAGTCGTATAGTAGTGCATGTAATGGATGTGTGCTGAGAGGTAGTTTGCAGAGTATGCAATAGCAGGAGAATCATTATGTGTGCAGCTAGACCGGAGAATCAGTACAGTCCATTCTCATTGCACAGGCATACATATTTGCAGGTTTATACCATCTCTTCCCATTAGAAAGTGGGTTAAATGAGGTGTGCTTATTGCTGAAAAACCCTCAGATGAACACCACAAATACTAGCACTGAAAGACAATCAAGAAGATATCAGAGTGTGACTGTAGGCACTGGCAGCTTAATTATTGAAATCCAGGCTACTAATATTGGGCAATCTAAGCCAGCAACAAGCCTAGAGAAGTAGAAAACATCCTAAACGAGCTGGAATCGGGCCACCTCAAAGTGGTTGAAGTGCCTAAACATATGGTTGCTTAACCCAGGAGAGCACCCCAGCCACACCAATTGTCCTACAGGGCTTTGTAGCCAAAGAACACTCAGGGTATTTTTTTAACAATTTTAAAAAGAATACAGAAACAGCCAAGTAGGAGAAATGTTACTGGGGCAAATTCATAGCTCCACTATTAACAGGAGAACTCCAATTGGTATTCCAGGTAGTTTATGATGATGGTTTGACTGGATATGAAGTGCTAAAAAGGGGATCCTACAGATTTTTGACCTGGAGCTGGACTAGGACTAGCAGAGCCTATGAGACCTCTGTATCCTAGTGGATGAATCCCTGTGAGAGCTTCTCTATCAAGTATGACACTCTCTGCCGAAGAGGATCAATGGTTTCTCTCTAGAAGAAATGAAGAAGCTACTGTAATTGAAAGTGTTCTACACATCATTGCTATCCATGCTGCATTATCCATTCCAACATCTACATTAACTTACCTTGAAGCGAGCAGTTCAGAAAGCCAGTGGCTATCACGGTTCCTTTCAGGTTGCACTGCACTGAGCCAATCAGAGGTAGTGACCAGAAGAGAAATATGCAGAGAAACTGCTTCATTAGTTCTTCTACCCAGATAGTCCAATGATACTGGTCCTAAAAAGAACACAACCTTAGTCCATCAATCTAACCGGTCTCCGGGCTAGTAGAACAAGTTACTATCAGATGCTGTGTGTGTGGCAACTCAGGCCACATTGCACCAGTCTGTGTGTAAACGTCAGCTGAAGAACCCTTGTCCCAGGATGAAACCGAAGGAGCTGGAAAGTGGTGGTTTGTCAAAGAAGATCAGCTGGAGGAAATCTCATCACAGATGGAAATGGTGCTGCAAGTATCTGGATTGCGTGAATAGGGTCTCCACTCAACAGTAAAGGGTGAGCCAGTAAATGCCTTTCTAGAATCAAAATACCTCTGTCCAGGCGGATCTGGTCTTCCCTGATCAACTGCTTAAGCACAGCACTGTCCTTATACACAGTGACAAAGGCCTCTATGATGAAGTGAACTTACAGAACCAAGATGCAGATGACAATGTCTCCAGCTGTGATACTAGATGTAACCAAAGAATAATTTTGTGAGCAGACCTGTTCTCTTCTTCAAAGTGAGTAACTGCTACACACAAGACCAACAAGGGGAAACAGAGAAAAATCAATGGCTGGACGGAGAAATCACCTGGCGGCTTACTAGGGGAGGGACCACACTAGAGTTTGGCACAATAATTCATAGAAAATATCCTCCAACAAGCCTTTTATGAGGTCAGATTAAGGGAGGATTTTTTTTTACAATGAAGGGGATGTGATGAAGTCACATGTTTTCAGCTGAATGTTTGGCTTAAATGAACCATGAAGCCCAGGTGCCAACACCCTCTACAAAACCTAAGGGTCACCAAGATGTGAGAAATGGTTACCTAAGGGAGTCAGAGGCCCTGAAAGAAAAAAGGTTGTAGAGTAAAACCTGGGATCTTAGGCCTGAATTTAGAAAAACTCTGCATTGACCCAAAAGACGGGTGAATAAAATGTGGGTGAGGGGAAATAAGAACAATCCCTAAGTCAAGCATTTTCTATAATCAGGTTTCCTAAAGTAAATGGTCCTCAAGATACAAAACATCCTTCCTGCCTTTATAGGAAGGCCCATACTCCAGCACCTTCCCATCACCCGTCAGTTATCCAAGCAAACCCCTCAGAGAAATTGCCATCTGCCCAAACCTTGATGTTTTTACCTGAAGTTACCGTACTGCTTGCCCGAAAAAAATGCTTCATGTGCCACAGACGTTCACTGTTAACACACTATCAAGGTCTAAGGAGACATTATTCTACTGAACATATTATATATGTGTTCTCGATACATCATATTCACATAGCAGCAGAACTTTTCTGTATCTCAGCGGACCAGCCCTAACATCAGGTGTGGCACCGCTTGTTGACAAATAATAGAACAGAGGTGACTTTTTTCTATTCATACAGGCATAATTTAAAATTCTGTCCCAAGTTTTAGAGACAACAGGAAAGATGGGAATTTTACATTAGACAATGCCCAGTTCTAGGTTTTCCTAGAGTTCATACAGGGTACAGGATGCTAGGTGTGATTTACCACCATACAATGTTATGGGCGCAGTCTCACAATGCCCTTGAGTGTTAGAGGGCATATGTTGTCAGGTACTCCTAATGAATAAGAGTAAAGGAGAACAGCGAATTAAAGACACTTTGATGTCAATGGGTGCTTTATAAAAGTAAAGTAAAAGTAATGTGCATGGACTGGGGGGCTTACCAGCTAATAAGTGTCTTAGCGCGCACTTGCTTGTAGATATAATGCTCGGCACAGTGATGTTGCGGGAGGAACGCCGGTTATTGGCTGTTACTGAGGCTGGGCTCTAAAAAGTTTTGTTCCTAGAGGGAAACATAAAAGTCCCACAAAAAATGTTGATATGTTTGACATTCTGTGTTACCCTCCCACATAATTATGGCTGAAAATAAATACATTGCATATGCTGAAGAGCTGGTGGAAGGCATTCTATCTAATCCATCCATGCTGAGTGCGGATTTGGCTACGCATGTCATTCCTAACTCAGACGAATGGAATGAGATGGAAGTCATCAGAAAGAAAATAATCCAAACAGAACTCCACGGGGCACTCATGATCGAATACTTATGAGCGCACGTAGCACCAAATGGTTTAATTATACGCATTGAACCACAGATTTTCTTGGACAATATAGAATTTAGAAAGGATTGGTCATATATAACCAATAAGTATATCAGAGATTGGCTCATTCTTATCATTAACACAGCCAAAAAAGTTACCAAACAACTTATGAAAGAACTGAATGATAAGAGTGATGCCTTGAAACTTAAGATCTCTCTGGACATTTATATTATCAAACTACTGGCCTTAGAAACATCTTTGAAAGAATTTAAAGACTTTAATCTAAATAAAAAGTTGACCAAACAAAAGAAAGATCTGGCAGCATTTTCCCAGGAAAAAATGTATCCTTATGTGGGTGTGGATTATTTCTCAGATGAAGCAAAACAGGTAACTCAGCAGCTCCGCTTGATGTTATCTGTGTTTGACACCATAATGGAGAGTCCGGAACCAGATACAACTTTATGGTCTGGGCGCCATGTTGGCACTGGTCGCAGCGGTGGCCATCTTGGGTCAGGCTGCTGCAATGTATGTTGTGTGTGTGAACCCATAACGTTAATACTAATAACTGCAATGAGTGAAAAATATTAATATTAGCCTTCTGCTGCGCGGCGGAATATCAATTATGAAACCAACACATAAAAGAACATGGATGGCGCTAAATACTTGTCATACTGATTCATACTTAATATGTGGGGACAATGTCAGGGGCTAATGAAAAAAATGCTTACATGTGATAGAAGTACTGCCATGTGGTAAAAAAAGTACTTACATGTAGTGAAAAAAGTTTTGTCTGAGACAACTAATAAGTAATTCTAAAGAAAGCCATTTTAGCCTGTGAGTTACACATGCAAGGCGGCTCTACTGTGGTTAAGTAAGCTCTATAAATGATTCCCTTGGACTAACAATGTTCAAACACGCTAACAGCCTTACATTCTAATTTGTGCATAATGCCTGAGTATGAGATGAAGAGCGAAAGAAAGTGGGGGCTTACGTACCGCTGAGAAGTTTCTGTGACCACTTATAAGGCATACTGGAGAGATGAAACCAAACCATATGGATAACAAGTGCAGAGACTCTGCTATAGTTAACGTGGACGCACAGCTAACTCATTCCATTGGATTTGTTCGTTCAGACCCCCCCCTGTGTGAGTTCAATCTAAATATTCAATTTTGTTCTCTCCTAAGAAGAATATTGTGGTAATTGCCACCCCGTTTTGGTAATTGTATTTTTTCAATTACTGTCCATTTAAATTCTTCCGGGCCATGTCCTTGTGATATAAAATGGTTAACCATTGGGGCTGTAAGTTCTTTAGTCCTAAGGCAAGACTGGTGTTCAATCATTAATTTTTTAATGGGTTTCATCGTCATGCCCACATATTTCAAATTGCATGGGCATACTATCAGGTATATGACTCCTTCTTTTGTGCGCTCAGTTTGTGGGTACATGGAGCAAGCCCCACATGGGGAATGACCAGTTGGTGTATTACTTTGCCAGTTGGTTGCGGGACGTGTTGCTCTGTCTTCACGTAGTGTTTTTACTAGTTTGTCTCTAATATTTGTTCTTCTTTTCAGGGCAAATTTAGGTCTTCCAAGGCATGTTGTCCGGTGTTGAGAATCGGCCATAAGGTCTTGATTTCCTTTTTTAGTTTATTCAGCATGGGTGAGTAACTTAAGACTGCCATGATGTTGTCATGTTGAGGTGGCTTTGGATGCTGTTGCAGAATAATACTCATTGGAATATTGTGAGCTCTTTTATAGGTGGAATCAATGATTCTCTTTGGGTAGCCTCTGTTAGCCAATTGTTTGCTCAGGTTTTTGCCTTGATCTTCGTAATCGGCTATTTAGGTACATGTTCTTCTGTATCGAAGAAATTGGCCAAAAGGCAAGTTGTCTTTCAGTGCCTGTGGATGGAAGTTTGAGTATGTCAACAAGGAGTTCCTGTCGGTTGCTTTTTTGTAAACTTTAGAGACAATTTTACCTCAACTACCATGATGTGTAAATCCCAAAAATGTATTGTTTTTTTTATCAAATTCCAATGTAAATTTCAAATATGGATTTTGTGAAGTGAGCCAAGAGTGTAATGCCTGAAGATCTTGTTCTGTGTCTGTAAAGATCATGAACATGTCATCTATATACCTTTTCCAGAAAAGGATTTGAACGGGGTAGATGGCATCACATTCAAAAGCATTGACATATAAATTGGCCAGGCTTGGGGAAAAGATAGCGCCCATCGCTGTCCCAGATATCTGTTGGTAAAAGGTATTGTCACAAATGAAAAAATTCCTTGTCAGGGCTATTTCTGCCAATTGAATTATCAACCCAGATGGTGTGTTATATAATGTTATGCCTGATTCCAATCGATGTTTAACCATGGAGAGTGTGGCTTGCTGAGGAATTTTAGTGTACAGAGACTCTGGGCCTCATTACACGGTAGGCGGTAACCATGGCGCTATTAGCACCATGGGTGCCGCCGGTATTTTTCTGTGTCCGCCTTGGTGGATGGCGGAATTACCGCCCTACTCAAAGGTGAGCGGAGGTGGTAATTCCCCATTCACCAAGGCACTTCCCCATTCCCATTTTTGCCCCCATAGGGCATAATGGGAATGGGGAAGGTGCTAATTACGATACCGCAAATTGCGGTACCGTAATTAGCTCCAAGGTCCCTTTGCGGCACCCTACTTTAACGACTGGTAAAACCAGCCGTTAAGGTCGGGTCCCGCAAAGGGAACTCGTAGTAAAGCGGTAAGGGTTTACCGGTACCGGTGCCCTTACCGGTACCAGTAAACCCTTACCGCCTAACTTGTAATGAGGCCTCTATGTCCATGGTAACAAGCCATTCTGTTTCTTGATTGATACAATAGTGTCCAGTAAGTTCAGCATGGCTGTGGAGTCCTTAACATAGGCTTGTATTTTGGGTACTTCCTCTTTGATGAAGTAATCGACAAACTGTGAGAGAGGTTCGAGAATGGACTGTATCCCAGACACTATGGGTCTCCCAGGCGGCGGTTTAATATTTTTATGTGTTTTAGGAGTAGCGTAGAAGGCTGGTATGCGGGGATGTGATGGAGTCAAGAAGGCAGCCTCTTTGGCACTTATATATCCCTCAGCCTCTGCTTCTTCAAAGATAGTGTTGATTTGACTTTTAAATTGATTGGTAGGATTCCCTGGGAGAATACGGTAACTCATAGGATCTTGTAGAAGAGCATTGACCATGTCGTCATGGTCTTATTTGTTCATCACGACAGTTGCTCCGCCCTTATCTGCTGGTTTTATGACGATGGCTTCATTGTCGGCAAGGTTTTTAATGCTGCCAGTTGTTGTTTGGTTGTTTAGAATGTGTAAATGGGACATGTTCTTCCATTTTGCTGATACTCTTAAGCAAGGCATATTGAAAGTTGTGGACTCCACTGTGTTGGTGCCATGTGGTGGATAGAATTGTGACGTGGCTTAAGGCCAGTTGCATCCTGTTTCTCTTGTCTGAAAAGTATTGTTTCAGTCTGATTTTCCTCATAGGTTGGTTGACCTCTATTCTGGTTTGAAAAGGGTCATAATAGGCAGTAGGAACAAAGGAGAGGCCTTTCTGCAGGATTTCTTCTTCAGGTTTTGTTAGTGTGTATGTAGATAAATTGACAACTAGCAAAACATTGGCTGTGGAAGCCCGCGTCCTCTGCTGCGAGTGGCTCGCGGAGATTGGCCTTGCCATTGCTGTTTGCCTTTGTTGTCCCCTCGTTGTCCTAAAAAAGGGGCATTTGTAGGTGGTGCCAGGGCCTGATTCGTATTAAAACGCACTCTGGGGTTCCCCGAGCTGTTTGATGACCATGTTGAGGAGCCTGATCTGTTCTGTTGGTGCTTCTCTGCATGTGTTGGAATCTGATCTGGGAGGTGTCGCGTCTAGCCTGTTTTGCTTCATCTTAGAAATAATCCACACCCACATAAGGATAGATGTTTTCGTGGGAAAATGCTGCCAGATCTTTCTTTAGTTTGGACAACTTTTTATTTAGATTAAAGTCCTTAAATTCTTTCAAAGATGTTTCTAAGGCCAGTAGTTTGATATTATAAATGTCCAGAGAGATCTTAAGTTTCAAGGCATCACTCTTATCATTCAGTTCTTTCATAAGTTGTTCAGTAACTTTTTTGGCTGTGTTAATGATAAGAATGAGCCAATCTCTGGTGTACTTATTGGTTATATATGACCAATCCTTTTTAAATTCTATATTGTCCAAGAAAATCTGTGGTTCAATGCGTATAATTAAACCATTTGGTGCTGCGTGGGCTTATAAGTATTCGATCATGAGTGCCCCGTGGAGTTCTGTTTGGATTATTTTCTTTCTGATGACTTACATCTCATTCCATTCGTCTGAGTTAGGAATGACATGGGTAGCCAAATCCGCACTCAGCATGGATGGATTAGATAGAATGCCTTCCACCAGCTCTTCAGCATATGCAATGTAATTATTTTCAGCCATAATTATGTGGGAGGGTAACACAGAATGTCAAAGATATCAAAATTATTTGTGGCACTTTTATGTTTCCCTCTAGGAACAAAACTTTTTAGAACCCAGCCTCCATAACAGCCAATAACCGGCGTTCCTCCTGCAACATCACTGTGCCGACCATTATATCTACAAGCAAGTGCGCTCTAAGACACTTATTAGCTGGTAAGCCCCCCAGTCCATGCACATTACTTTTACTTTACTTTTATAAAGACCCATTGATATCAAGGTGTCTTTAATTCGCTGTTATCCTTTACTCTTATTCATTAGGAGTACCTGACAACATATGCCCTCTAACACTCAAGGGCATCGTGTGACTGCGCCTATAACATTGTATGGCGGTAAATCACACCTAGCATCCTGTACCCTGTATGCACGAAAGGGATATAAAGTTTATCTTCCCGCACATATACTGTGTAAGGGTCAGGACACTATGAGCACCCCTGAGCACTCCCCCTCCCCTTGTTCTGTGTTACATCAGGCACTAGTTTGAAAACACTTAAGATTTCATTCAGTCTAATAGTCCTGCTACATTCTTAAAAATTATTTTGAAGAAATACATATATACATTCTCTAGCACTAGATGCCTAGTAGTGAACACTAAGCACAATATAGTAAGAAGCCCAATAGTGATACCCCTCTCTGTCTTTTCTGTCACCTCTTGTAGGAGTAAGAAAGACACCCATGGGATAAAGTAGTTACCCATAAGGGAGTCAAGAACCCTCTGATATGAATCACATCCTGATGAAGATGACCTGAACAGCTATACTTATGAAACCGGTCGACCTCTAAACAGCATGAGCTGGTCTCATGCACTTTTATGATCTATATATATAGCAACCTGGCATAGACCGAACTAATTTAGCTAGACCAGAACTATGTACCAGGTCTTTTTCAGATTTTTCTGTGGAGTTTCCTATATGTTTTTACAAGGACCTTATAGTTAAGGAGCCTTATATATGTGTGTTGTGTTTTATCAGTACAAGTTATTAGATCTTTCTAGTAGCTGGCACTGCATTGGCCAATAAAGAATTATACATTGCAGTGCACAGAGAGCTCTAGAAAAATCTAGAACTGGGCATTGTCCAATGTAAAATGCCCATCTTTCCTGTTGTCACTAAAACCTGAGACTGAATTTTTAATTGTGTCTGTATGAATAGAAAAAAGTCACCTCTATTCTATTATTTGTCAACAAGCGGTGTCACACCTAATGTTCAGCTGGTCCGCTGAGATACAGAAAAGTTCTGCTGATTTGTGTATATGATGTATCGAGAACACATATATAATATGTTCAGTAGAATAATGTCTCCTTAGACTGTGATAGTGTGTTAACATGTATTCTGATTCACGGTAGGAATGCAAAATTGACCTTAATAGGCCCAATAATCAATACTGATTGTGTTACAACAGACGTTCACTGAACATCATTTTCCATGTCATCTTTAGCAGCAAACCTTTGCTAAATTAAGTCAACAGCAGACCCCGAAAGGGAATCAATGGCCAGGGTTACGATGATTAGTAAATATCTCTTGTGTAAAATAAAATTTTAAAAATTGAACAACTTAATTGCTGCTTTGCTACTAAAATAGATTTGAGTCCAGAACATATGAACTTATTTGCGCAACTATGCCACTATGTGTTATGAGTTGAAATTCCTTATTCTGACTACAACCCATTATTCTTACAGGATTATCTAGCTGTACCAATCAGGCCTTTACAAGAACCGTTCTTGCCTTTACAAAGACATTTTTGGCAAAACACACATAGGGTGAAAAGGATACTGGAATTAAATCATAGCTCATCAAGCAAAGGATACTTGTGTTGATTGCAATTGGTTAATGAATGAAGTCTATCTTCTCATTCTCAATAGGAGATAACTACTTTTAGGCTAGTGCAATTATCCAGAGCCACCCTACTTTTGCTCCGATAATGGATGAATAGACTGCACTTCTTCTTCTCCTCTGATGAAACTTCTTCCTAAAGGCCTTGAAAGCAGCTCAGAAAATAGGCAGAAGATAAAACATTAACAGGTAAGGAAACTATAATATAGTTTTGTAAAATCGGTGTCTCTTTTCAGAGACACTTATATTTTCTGTTGCATGTTTGCAAAGAGATCTTCTAAAGTGCATGCAGGTGTACGTCCTACATCTCGGTGTGCCAAAATAGAAAACCTCTTTGGGCAGTGTATATGCTTCTGGTAGTACTGTATCTCTGAGTACGGAATCGTCCATAGGCAAATATGTAAATATTTTGGTGTTGGATATTGGGTCAACGATCCGACCTATTAAAAAAAGCAGAGGTCCAAGCACAGATGACTTTTAAGACAGACCAAGGGCCTCATTTAGGGTTTGGCAGTATTTCCTGAGGGAATGACAAAAACCTCAAATACCTTAACCACATCTGGTAAGCATGCAGTAACAGGAAGGATCCACATGATTGCCAGTCCCATCAACCCTTGACTTATTCCTCATTTTAGAGTCTATTTGGACTCCATGGGTATTGTGTATTACTGCATGTGGTAATGGCATGGGGAAGAAGTTTTAATTTTCTACACTCAAAACCAGGTGGTTTTTATGAGTTTCAATACGAAACTTTAAATTTGGGATTGCAGTTCAAGTGACAGTAATTTAATTACCAACCCTTTCTTACTAGACCTCCAAACTCTAAATGAACCCCTAAATAGTGAGCTGAGGTACTCAAACACTTCTTCAATTAAATAGTCCAGAAAATTAGCTAAATTATCTGACCTCTTTGTCATAGCCTGATATGCTTTTCAGCATTTATGTGCACGATTGTTGCCAAATGGCTGTACACGTATCTAATTGATTGCATGGGATCACCAAAGAGATTTCACACTGCCAAAACAGGTTTATTTTTACTTTAGATGTGAACATTTTGAATGATGTCCTTTCTGTGGAGTCTTTGGCATGCAGGTAATTGGAGTTAAACTGTGGAGAGTTCTATAGCCATTACAGAATTCTAATCAGTCTTTCAGAAGGTTGACTGTCAAATGGATTGGAAAGTCTATTACCTTTGAGGGTTTCCCAATGGATTGTCCAGAGATTAGAATGTTTAATGCATATACTTGGCAAGAATATGTATATTGTTTGCAATGAGGAAGTCACGTACAATGAAGGCTTGCACCCCCGTTGCTTAATCTCTATTGAACTGACTTTCCCACAGAGCTTCATTTAGCCAGTCTCCTTGCAATGTGGATTATGAATCTCTGATTGCGATGTTTGTTGTATGTTTCCTGGACCAGAACAAATTGGGGCTCCACCAACAAATTCACAAGCGTGGCAAGTACTACAGAAATGACCCAATATCTGTTAACATCAATAAAACAAGACTATGGGCCACATTACAAGTATGTTGGTGCAGGTAAAGATGGTCGTAATGAGGAGTTAATTCAGTTACCTATGCATTGCCACTGCATTACTGCACCATTGTATGATGAAGTTGGTGGTGAAGTGGAGGATTTACCTCCAACAAAAATCTGCATGGGATTCCACCAGCTGACGGCCAGAAATCTGGGGAATTACCACAGCAGAATAACCACCAGCAGTAATTACCCCAAAATCCCCATGGAGTCCTGTGGACTCCACAAATAGGAAATGACTCTGCCCAACCACCACATGTAATCCAGCAATAAATCCGCAGGACCAACGCTAATAGTAATTGAGTTTGGTGGTAAATTGGCAGATTTACGTCTGAATTACCACCAAACTCATCACAAGGCCCTATTCTTTGGGCAATGTAGCCAAGTTCTAGCTTAATTGCATAACAGTGGAGAAGGTGGTTGTGTGCCTGTTCTGCCATGATCCAGCTGTAGCAGCAATGATCCCCTTACAGTTTCACACTGCATTGGAAAGTGACACAGTGGCTCCTCTTTCACAAAGATGACTCCCAACGTCTGGAAATCATTCCCTTTAGAAGTATCTCACCTGCTTCAAATCACTGATAACCTGTCTTCTTTTCCAAAGCATAGGATCCCATTTCCACTAATACCTTCTTATCTCAGAATGCAGTCTCTGCTCCAATAAGGTTAAGACAAGGTGTATTTCAGCTTCAAATTTCACCTGGAGATATTCTGCCTTTGTTTGTTCCCTCTTCCTATTTCTCCTTGTGATGTTTTTCTCTGGTTGGATGTTTGCTCTTAAAGCACACACAGTGTTACATTTCCATGTGATACTCTACATCAAATGCAATGACCCAAAGAATCATAAAGCAGTTATGGTATACATGAACAGGTGGATGCCATCACTAAAACCCAATGACAGCCCAACACAACCTGCCAGGAAGCTGAGAACAGTCAACACCATCTATACGATGAGTACAGTCAAACAATGGTTTATTTGGGATAGTAACAGGTGTGTGCCAAAATAAATAAAGTCAATGTAAAGATTCCACCTAAACAACAAGATGACAACTGTTTTTAGGGCCTCATTATAAGTGTGCCAGACCGGAAAAAATGGCGTAGTAAAAATGCTGGTAATTACGGCTCTGGCATTTTTTCCAGACCAGAACACTTCATGTTTGCTGGTGGGGCCATGGATTTCCCAGCAGGCCTGACCTGCCCGGAGTCCAGGCCCCTACCGGCAAATAAATACCTGAATCACCAGCACTGCTATTAATGGTGCCAGTGATTCATTCAGGCAACCCCATCCCATGGAGTCCTGTGGGACTCCAAGGAAATGGGAATTTACCGGCTCTCCACAGATTTCTGAAGCCATTTAATGACCCTGCAATGCATTCTTGTCTTTGCGTTTTGTCGGCCTCAGTCCTTCGGTTCTCTTCCTAGATATGTCAGGTGGTCCTTCCATAGGACCATGTTCCCAAATATGCCTACACACAAATGGAGTTCAAACTAACCATGCCCACTCAACCAACACTTTGTACCCTTGTTATTGTATTCTAGATCTGTAAGCACAGCACCAACCGGATTCTGTGCTGGCAGAAGTAGTAGTTGCAACCCAAAAGGAGGGCTGCCAAGAGCAGATATGTCAGCTCAGAGACACACTATTTAGGATGCTACACAAGGAGGCATTTTGGAGGTGTTGCTCCCTGCTCTGTCCCTCCTCCTTTATTTTAGCAATGCTAAAGAAGTGGATGGCAGACATCAGTCCCACCACAGCCTGATTACATGCTTCCAGCGCACCAATTTAATTGTCGACTGCCTACATGTTTTCACTACTGAGTCCTTCCAGACAACAAGAACAGTCAATTCATTAACCCTGCTACTTGCCATGGTGAAATTATCCCCTATTACACACCTCCTTTCATAGACCATACATCTCCGACATAGGTCACTTAGCACGCCTTGCACTATTTAAGGTAGGGTACTCTGAAAAACATGAAGTAAAAGCAAATTGAGAGGGGCCAACGGTACTACATTTTGCAGGGAACGGGTACTGTGTGGGAAACTGATCCTAGGAACCAGCGTCCAACATTTATGCACCCGCCTGATCGCAATGTTCCATTGCTTTCATCTGACTTGCCTGCATGGGTTTCGGGCCTTTGGGAGAGAAACAGTGAGAAACCATGGAGTTTCCCTGCAGACCTGGTGTGTTCTCTGGTGGCTTGCGGAGGATTGGCGTAGATGGGGACTATAATATGATATGAAATGGCATTCATAACGCACCTGTACACAAGTGTTTCTAGGTGCCACAAGACAAGGGAAGGAAGACAGAGGGAGGACAAGACAAACAATCTTACGAGGCTTTGGTCATTCAGATCGGTGAAGTTCAAAGGGAAATGCAAGAAAGAGGAAAGGGAGGACGTGCAAACAGGGCAGCATGGCTCTTAGTAAGTGCAGCCAGGGCACTGCGTCTCTGGGTAATTGCAGGAGGAAGGGGTGTCTCTACGGGTTACAGTTACAACTCCTAAGTGCACAAAGGGCAAAGAGGCAGTGCAAAGTAAGACTGGTCATGGAGGAGCCTGGTACCCAGTGAGACTCTGTAGGAACCAAGCAACAAGTCAGTGCAGTAGACAGGTAAATTAGCAAGCGATTGAGAGAGAGAAGGCAGAGGAGGAAATGAGGGCATTGAGCTGCTTCCCGAATTTATGGTGGTCTGGCTCAAGTCTGAGGGGGGCAGGGAGGCCATTTCAGAGGGAGGTACCTGCAGAGGAGAGAGATCTACCCTCCACACTCTGCCTGGAGAAGAGTCTGACACTCAGAGATTTGGCGGTAGCTGAGTGAAGGGCTCTGGAAGGAAGGTATTTCAGAAGAAAGAGTTGGATGTAGTGCAGCCCCCGGCCACTACACACCTTGTGGGAAATGCAGAGGGTCTTGAACTTGATCCTTGCAGCCACCAGGAGCCAGTGGAGAGATATCAGGCTGCTGGAGAGATACAGTCCCTGAGCTTGAGGTCAACGATAAGTCTTGCAATCCTGTTTTAAATTAGTTTCAGGAGGTGAAGAGTAGAGGTAGGCAAATTGCAGTAGTCCAGCCTGGAGAGAACCAGTTTCAGGAGGTGAAGAGTAGAGGTAGGCAAATTGCAGTAGTCCAGCCTGAAGAGAACCAGGGATCTGGAAACTGTAAGCTTCTGGGGAAAGTGAGAAATGGTAGAATACCTCTGAGGAGGTGCAGCTGGAAGTGGGCCTTTTTGGTAAAGTCTGTGATGTGAGGAGAGAAGGAGAGAGATGAGTCGAAGATGACGCTAAGGCTTTTTGCCTCAAAGGAAGGCGAGAGTAATGGGACAAGGAGGGTGGCCAGAGTGAGAGAGGGAATGTGGGAGCACAACCTTGGCCCTAGTTGAAATTCAGACCTTTGCTAAAATGTGGACGTTGAAATGTGGAGCTACCCTTGTTGAAATTCAGAATACATTTCCCTACAGTGGCCGGAGTGGGAGAGAGAAAATGGGAGCAGGGGTCCCATTGGCAAGGAGCTGCGTCTTTCTGGCATTGAGGTAAAGATCATTGGAGGTGCACCAATCCTGAATCACGGATAGACAGTCAGGAATTAGCTTTGGAGGAGAGCAAGCTGATTGAAGCCTGAAAGAGAGCTGAGTGTAATTTGCATAACACTGAAAGTTAGAAGAGAAGGTGGAGATTAGGTGGGTCAGAGGGGCCAGTTAGAAATTGAAGAGCCAGGGTGATATGATTGAGCCCTGTGGGATACTACATGTGGAGAGGGAAGTGGTGGAGAGAAAGGAACCAAGTTGGACCTGGGAGGGATGGTCCAGGAGGAAGGAGGTCAGCCACACCAGGGCCTCATCCATTATGGCCAGGTTTACACAGAGTTGGTTGATCAGGGTGGCGTGATTGACTGTGTCGATGGCAGAGGAAAGGTCAAGGAGGATGAGGATAGACGGAGAGCTGGAATTGAGGTTAAAGTGCAGATCGTCACGTGTGTTCAGGAGAGTAGTGTCAGTGTCCCTGGCTGCTCTGAAGCCAGGCTGATGGTCATGGAGGCAGCCAACAGATTCAGTGTGGAGGGTCAGCTGGAAGATGGCCAGTTTGCACAGGAGTTTGCACAGGAACAGAGTGATAGAAATCAGGTGATAGTTTGCCAGACCTGTAGGATCCGCATATGGCTTTTTTAGGAGTGCATGCACAAGGGGGTGCTTGAAAAGAGTGGGGAACGCTCCAGTGGCTAAAGAGTGATTACAGAAATCGGACAGGGCTGGAGCAAGGGTGGCAATGTGGTCCTTGATGGTTCTGGAGTAGCAGGGCCAGAAATGCTGGGGTTCATTGAAACGTCATCATGAGTGTCAGGTGACATGCAGTGAGTTATATGGCACAGCAAGAGAAGGGAAGTGGAAGTGGACATGAAAAGAAAGAGACAGTGAGTTGCTCATAAGCACTTCTCAACTATTCTCCATGTCAATTGCTACACTGCTTATATTTGCTTTGTTGTTTCTGCTGATATTTACCTTTGGGCTGTTTCTTGAAATGCTTTTGAACCCTCCTTAATGGTTTTTAGATTTATATGCTTTGTATAGGACCGTGGACAGTGTGTGGACAGGGATTGGATGTTCCCTTGTTTTGAAAGCTGAATTTGCATCAACTTTGGACTGCTGCAGAACCTGGTGAATTATTGTGTACCCTATAGGGAAGTCAGTCTTCAAGTGCAATTCAGACCTTTGCTCAGTCTCTAAGCTTCCAACTCCCGGAGCACAAGGCACATATCATAAGTAGTCCTTTCCTTCCCTCTTATCTATGTCCTTGTCTCACATGGGTTAGGGCCCACTGTTGTGCTGGAGATTTTAATGCGCCTGTCCTTTTGTTCTGCTTTGGGGTCATCTCCATCTCATTATTAGGCAAGATTAATACAAAAGACAACTATGAGGCATGTGACTGCTAGATGAGTGCTGAGCCATGTCACGCTAACCCTACACCAATGGGCATGAATATACAGAGCCATAAAAACAACCAACCAATGGGAAGTCATAGCATATAGATACTGACTTGCACCAAGAAAAGCAACACTTGGAAAACAAGAGGTACATGTCCTCCCATGCATTACATGGTTTGTAAACAGGTGCAGCTATGCTCATGTTCCTGTTTCACACATTATCTCCTAACTCCAATCTAAATTCCTATCAACATGCCATATTATACGTTTAACTCTGCACAGAGAGCAACATTGAACAGAGTTCTTGCACCCTTGCCCCTTTAGATGCCTTAATAACTGAGGGGTTGTGGTCCTGTACAGTCCTGCTTTTGTGTGCAACATCATTACGGCCAGTTGTACCTTGAACAACATTGCTGTGTGGATGGGCATACACATAGGTCCAGTTTAAATGCTCTGAACGGCATCTTATGAACTTTCACAACAATGTTCAACCAACTGGGCAAACACCTTCAACTTTTGCGGACTCAACGTCCCTGCTTCCCGCTTCTGCTACTCAGCTACCCTCCGGCACTTCTGCCTACGACTCCTCCACTCTCAATTATTCTTCTGGTCTTCCCCTAGGCATCAAACAACTAACAAAATCAGGGTGCCTCCTTGTACTATCTCTGATCCATCCTCAATTGCATACAATATAACAGTACATGAAAGGGTGGGAATCTAATGCTCGCCTCCTTGTCTTTAATAGAATCCAGACTCCCTGTGCAATTAGCAGCGGTAATCTTCATTCTATGTCAAGACTGAAGGCGAGCATTATGCTTGTTCAAAGCTTCCCCAATACAGTCGTAGCCAACCCTTCAATTGGCTTGAAATAAAACTCTTTAAAAGTATTATCACTAGTCCAATCAGTTACCTTCATAATATCTTGCAGAGACACTCCTGCTGTAAACCCTCTAGATGCCATCGCACCTCTCACTGAATGCGCTCCATACTCTCTCAGGTCTATGCTAGCGAGCTGGATTTCTTCTCTCACCCACCTCGTTATGGTGGCTGTCCCTACTGCTTGAAAAGGCTTCCTGCGCACTATCAACAGCTGCGTAGTGCTAGATGCTCTATACTCTGATGTCCTGCTCTCATATTTCTTAGTGAATCTAGCTACGCACCGCTTAGTGTTACTTGAGAAATATGGATAATGTATTGTAGTGGAGCCTGACTTTGTCCTCCTAACTATCGAAAAGCTTCTGGACCGAAAGTCTTGCTGTGTATTTCCAGAGCCTCGACGTCGGCTAAACGCTATCAAGACACTAAACATAGTAGCATCGCTAACTTGCAAGAAAGTTGCTTTAGCGACAGGTACATGTTCGCCGGCCAACTAGCCAGTAACCGCAGAACCACCGTAACATCCCACAATTGATTGTATCTCAGTTCCGGTGGTACTTTGTAGCATGCTCCATTTATGAGTCTGGTTACTGCTGGATGCTCCCCTGCTGGGACTCCTTCGATCGGAAGGTGGCCAGCTGAAATAGCTGACCTGTACACTCCGATGGTACAAAATGCTTTCCCATCTTGTAAAAGGAGTGCTAAGAAATTCAAGATTGCAACTACAGAGGCTAAAACAGGATGAAAACTTCTCCCTCTACAGCAGCTCGACCACTTGGCCCAAGCCGCGTCGTAGCTCCTCCTAGTGGATGGTGCCCAAGACTCTGCGATGAGTTCTGTAGCTTGATTCAAAATGCCTGGCAGTGCCCAGCATCTCCTGATATTCTGCACGCAATTAATGGGAGAGTACCTCTCACTCTCAGAGGATGAAATGACCCAGCTGGGTCCATGAGTAGTTGTTCTCTATCTCGCAGAATATCTGTCAACAATTCCATCAGGGTCAGAAACCAAACTTGTGATTTACACATCGTGCCTATCACAATCAGCTCTGCTTTCCCCCTACGACACTTTTCTAGCGTTCTGCTCAACATCGCGAAGGGAGGAAAGGCGCAATGCAGCCCTCCTGCCCACCGTTGGAGAAAAGCATCTGTGCCTTGGGCGGACGGATCCAGCCTCCAGCTGAAGTAGCTGTGCGTCTGCGCATTGAGGTGGGTCGTGAACATGTCAGTGTGTTCTGGACCCCACAGCTGCTCTAGAGGCTGGAAGATTACTGTGCTCTGTCTCCAATCACTGGAGTCTGTTAGATAACGAGTGCTCCAATTGGCTACTACATTGAGTGCCCATGGGAGGTATTCAGCTGTCACTGAGGTACCTGACCAAAAGCGAAAATGCCAAAAGTCTTTCACTAGCTCTGCTAGAGGTCTGGACCTCGTTCTCCCTAAATGGCTTATGTACCTGACCGCTGATATGTTGTCCATCTTGAGCAAGACACATTAACTCACTCTCCCTTTCGTGAACGCCTTGATGGCGAAGGAGCCCACTAGGAACTCCAAACAGTTTATGTGCAGGCGGAGCTCCTCTTCGCTTCATCTCACACCGGTCTCTAGGGACCCACATCTCGCTCCCAAGCCAACTCGGCTGGCGTCCAACTCAATAACTAGATATGGCCGATCTCTGAAAATGGCATGACCATTCCAGGCGTCCATATTCTTCAACCACCATTGTAGTTCTGTGGTGTATTCCTGGTCCAGGGGAATTAGCTTGTGGTACTTCAGACCTTTCTGCAAGTGTCTGATCTTTAGCCTCTGTAGGGCTCGATAGTGTAGTGGACCTGGGAAGATAGCCTAGATATACACTGCGGGCATCCCCACCATCCTCGCTAGAACTCTGATCAACATGTTCTGCTTGCTCCGGCAGTCTCTGATTTCCTTCTTGATGTCCCTGATCTTTTGCGCTGGCAACTCTAGCGTCGCTTTCCTGGTATCTATGATGAAACCTAGGAAGTCCAGTCTTTGGGTCGGTGTAGTGTCTGATTGCTCCATGTTCACTAGAAATCCTAGTGATGTGAGGAGATTGCACACACACACGGTCTGGTATACTATCACCTCTCAATCCTCTACTAGATGCAGCAGGTCATTTAGGTATATAATCATCTGGATACCCTTCACCCGGATTGCTGCTGCTACTGGTCTCATCAAATTGGTAAAAGCCAAGATGCTGAGGCTAGCCCGAAGGGCATTGTTTTGAATTGTCATAGTTGGGAGTTCGAGCACAAGGCCAGGAAGGTCCTGAACTCCTCCTGCACCGGCACTGTTAAGTATGCGTCCTTCAAGTCTAACCTCGTTAGCCAGTCCCCTTCTCTTAGAGAGTCCCTAAATTGGTGTATGCCTTTCATCCTGAAGTGGTGGTATACAATCCAGCCGTTCAATTCTTTTACGTTTATGACAGGCCACACTTTCCCTTTTCTGTTGGCCAGAAACATATCGCTCACAAATCTCAGGGCTGCGCTACACCTCTCTATGGCTCCCTTCAAATCTAGCGGGTGGAGCTTTCTGTTCAGACTCTCTCGTTCTGCTTGTGCTATGCATGTCTCCCTGGGACAGCTGTTCTGCGTGGGCTCCTGTCTAAATTCTAAGTGCAGACCTCTAACGGTTTGCAATTCCCTATATCTCTGGAAAGCATGCACCAATTGCTCCAGAAGAACTCTGTTCTCCCCCCTACTGGAGGATAGTGTGTGGCTCTCACCAGGGTAAAACTTTGGCCTTGTCCGTCTCATCTTCCTCTGCGGCCTCTCCGGAAGCATCCTCTGGCCGGGAAGAAGGAGTCTTGCTGTTTGATTTCCCAGTACTGGGCTCGGGGATTATGGGGTCTTCTGCATCCCTGGTATCGACTGGCTACTCGACACCGATATTGGCTGGTCCCAGCAAACACTCTGCCTGGCAAATATTTTTGTATTGATGCCTGGGCTTTCTCCAGGGACATATAGGCGCCCACAAATCTGCCCATCTCTCTACCAAAGGTCTCCCTGAATAGGCCCTGCACCACTTCCCCAGCTTAGTAAGAGGCTAGGACACTTAATTTAGCATCTATTTTAAGCAGCAGGCCTCTCCTTCTCTCTGATGAGATGGCACAGTTTACATTACCTAAAAGGAAGACTGCTCTCTGAGTTCAACTTGCTAGGGCTTCCGGGTCGATCTCTTCCCTGGTGTCTCTGGCTCTCTCGGTCAAATCCATTATCTTGGGTAGTTGACCGGAGATATCCAGAATCTTCTCCTGGCAGCTCCTCCATGACCTGTCTATCCCTTTCCGTGGGTCTTTGCTACTCTTTGAGACAAATGCTAGCATCTTCGGGTCCAATTCTGGCGTCTCTGCCACCTTGCCTGGTAGATCTGGTTGCTGGCATTCTACCCGCAAGCCCTGTCTCACCTCCTTTTCCAGCGCTTTTCTGAGTCTCAGGGCCATGTATTTCATTACCCTGGGTGAAGGCTGTCAATTGGAGTACCTGGGGTTCCTGAGGCTGTCTGGATTAAACATTTATGTGACCTCCTCTAGCTCCTCATCTATGTGTTTCTCCATACAAGCTTTCTTGCCTCCACTGGGTTTTCCCCACTCTTCCTCCGTTTTTTCTTGCTCCTCCTGTGAGGACAGATTGACTTCTGTCTGCTCGTCTTCTGAGCCTGGGTCTTCCTCGCCCACATTTTCTTCCCCTGAGGAGGGGGTTGTGAAGCTTGGCACTGCCAATCTTTGCATAAAGGCTTTTCTAAGTTTGGCGAAAGCGTCAACTGCCTCTGGGGTCTTTTCTTCTAACCCGTCTTGTGGATCCGGGGGTCAGTAGAGGATTTCTTTGTGCGGGTCTGATTACTCCCCTTCAGTCCTCTTCCCAAGGGCTCTGTGGGCTTGCTGTATGTCTCTCTGGTGCTTGGTCTGGGCTGGTTTAGCATAGATTACATCCAGTCTTATAAGGATTTGACCCCTTGCCCCACAGCATCGATCAATGGGATTGCCAGCACCTCTTTAAAACTGAAAGTGAGTTCCAGTGACTGCTCTTCCTTGCTCCACTCAAACTCGGATATGTTCTTGGGTGCTGTGTGCCTGTTACTTGGACCGGGTGTCTTGCGCACGCCCACTGCTATGTTGATTCTGATTAACCTATATCTCAGAGAATGTACTCTGGTTCTTCTCTTATCTTAGTACTCTCGCCAGAGGTTTCCCCTTGAATTTCTTTATTCTTTTTTTTTTTTACTGCTTTACTATTTTTTTCTTATGTGGCTTGCACCGGTCTCTGCTCAAAACTCTCGGTAGTGGCCGTTCACCCTTCTTCTGGGCTGTCTGGGGCCGTATCATCTAGAGGGCTGTGTTCTCACGTATCTCGCGGGCTGTAGATGCTGCTCTCCAACTCTTCCGAGCCGAGGGATGCTCTACTCTGTATCCATCAAGCTTGAGCATCTAAACGCTGTCCAAGCCGCTGTATTTCTTGCAATGGCGCATCAGGGCTACTGCAATCTTAATCACCGCCGAGCCCGGCTTCCTAACAATACTGCGCTGCACTGTTGTCACAATTGCAATGCGTCCTGTGAGGCGGAGCACTGAATCCTCCCCTCTGATGGAGGGGGCCTGAGAGCTTCATGCTCCGTAGCTCTGCCCCCTCAAGAGTGGGGGCTGACCTCTCCCTGTAGGCTCCGAGGCTAGGCGCAACCACGCGCATGCCGGCAATACGGCACAGGCTTGCCTGTCTTGGTATGCCCTGTGGCTCATGCCTACTAATATCTTGTTCAGCTTTCAAATTCGCTGAACCGCTTTGCGTGCTTCACACTGATTCTAACCGCAGATAGCTGCAATCTGTGTTGTCTTATCTGCTATGACAGTTCTATTAATCATTCTATACTATTATAACACATTCCTTACTCCGTTCTGTTTTACTATCTGGTCCTCGCCTAATACATGCATACAAAGGCGTTCAAATTACATGCAATAGACAGAGAAGTGTAACAAGGTACTTATTTTATGAAGAGCAGTAAACGAAGAGGAGGAGTCCAGGAACAGGAAGTTGACATGAACTGGGCTGAGTATGATAGGACTACAGAGACAGTGGGATTTGTAGTTTTAAGGAAAGAAAAGGAAGATGGAAGATCCTTTTCAGTTTTTCTTTTGGTTTTTAGTTGAAACTGCTAAGGAATATTAAATTGAAGAGGGATCAGCCAGTGAGTATCTGTTCCACCTGTGCTTGCCAGATTTGTGTGTGCTAAAGTGACATCTGACAACTGTGTGTTAATGATGACAGTGTAAATAATGGGTGTACACAGACCCTCACTTAACTCAATCTGAGCCACCAATGAATGGTGTCCAGAGGACTCATGGCCACATGCAAAGGACGCCCCACTTCAATGAATCTGTGACGTGTATCCCAATAGTAGCTCATACTTCATACATCACAATTTACACACATAGCTATGGCATATGGCAGATCAATAACTGATGAGACAAATTGGCACAGGTCGCAAAGCACACCCTCCATGCATCCCCTACAGACATTAGGATATATTCTATGCTGCCCTGTTACATGGCAACTTCTACATTAGCTGCTTGTTGCCTAGGATACCTTGGTTGGAGTCCTAAGGAACAACAGTACAACAATGTGTTGTCACTGACTGCCTCATCCTATATACCAACATAGCACACAGACAGACAAATAAACACGTCTCAAGGAACTACATACATGCATTGATGACAAAAGAAGGGAACATGCCAGGCTAAACATGATGCAGCAAAAAATACCATTTGACATTAACGTGCATGTTTGGAAGTGGGAAAGCCAGATGCCGCTGGTGGTGGGCATGCAAGTGACGCTGCTGGTGGTGGGCATGCATATGATGCCGCTCGTGGTGGGCATGCATATGATGCCGTTGGTGGTGGACATGCATATGTTGCCACTGGTGGTTGGCATGCATATGATGCTGCTGGTGGTGGGCATGCATATGATGCCGTTGGTTTTGGGCATGCATATGTTTCCTCTGGTTGTGGGCATGCATATGATGCCGTTGGTGGTGGACATGCGTATGTTTCCAGTGGTTGTGGGCATGCATATGATGCTACTGGTGGAGGGCATGCATATGCTGTTTCGGCCGTCACGAGCATGACATTGAAATCAAGTCATTAGTGCTCATTGGAATCATACACGGGTGGATGCTGTTGCCCCGTCACTGAAACCTTTTCTGTGCTGCCACTCATTGCCACCAATCGCACATTCTCCTCCATTTTAGGTCAGTCATTATTTTCTATTGAAGGGGAAAAGTGGGATGGAAAGGAGAATGATGTAAAATCCTTCAGCCTTACTCATATTGTACTGGACTGCGACACCTGCGTGACCGAAACGAATACACCATGCATGCCTGACGGATAGGCTCTCTGTGATATTTGCACATGGTGCTGCTTGCCTACTCATTCTCCCCACTTCATTTAAATTGACACTCGTCCATGCCATGTCCTGTCTAGAAATCAATGACTCTTCTCTCCAAACGTAGCCCATCTCACAGAAGGTGTCCACAGTCTTCTGGTCTATGGCCCTGATTGCACCACATCCCTGATGGCCTCCATGGCCTGCAAGTCTGTCTCCATGATGGAGTGAATGTAGACGTGCGATGTCAAAGCAACCTCATGTTCCACCTCATGCATTCCAGTCTGCAGATACTGCAGCAAAAGAGGAACATCCTCATCATGTGCATTATGTGCCAGGCTCCAACCTCCTGTCTCCTATGAGAATGTTGACAGTGGCATGGAACTATTGTCTGCTTCATGACCATCCCTGGAGCAGGTGTATGGACACAAATACATGCATTTGGTTTTTCATTAAGAACAGCCCATCCTGTAGGGGATATGAGGGTCCCTGATGATGACCGCACAAAGTACAATGTCTGGAACGTTTTAATTGATCATAATCACTAGCATTGCTCTCGGCGCCCAACAGACCATTGTTTCTCATCCTGCCATATCATTACAGAAGGAGAAAGGCCATGTGCAAATCTGGTTTTGTTCTACCAAAAAAGAATCATTCGATCCTAAACTGCTAAGTCACATCCTTAAAGAATCTACACCAAGCAACACACTGGTTTCACCCTCAGTAGACATCAACCATGATGTGGAACCTGGGTCTCTAGGGACAGCAGACCATGGACTCATATCTGGGTACCCTGTCCCACTCAGGGTGACATAGGGAAAACAGAAGTTTAATGTCTGAAAGGTTTTGCATGATCATAATTAAAGACATTGCTCAGAATAAACCTCCAGATTATGGTTTTTCAGTGTTCCATGATAGAAGGAGAAATGTCATATGCAACTCAGCGTTGGTCTCATCCCAGAAAGGGCAGTTCAGGTCAGTATAAACGCTAGGTCATATACTAGCTGCATGAAACGGGAAGAAACCTATATGTGCTCAAACCTCATTGGGCATCTCCAGTGTGGTGTAGCTTGCGTCTCTATGAACAGGCATTTTGGGACCCACGTCTGGTCATACCTGTCCCATTTGAGTGACAAGTAAAACTGAAGGTTGATGGCTGGAAGGGCTTCTGGCAGGCCTCTGTTGATGTCTCAACACTTTGATATGAGCATGACTCTGCCGCATTGCAAAACAATAGGGTATGTGAGGAGAAAGACCTAGCCTAGCAAGACACCAGTGTATCCAAGCTCTCCAGGCGGAAAGGTACAATTGTGTTGCTCCTAGTAGCCATGATTCGTGCATGTAGGACTCTTGAATCCACCCTCAAAACCCCATCTGGGGCTCAAAACTACCTGCAGTTCTCCAAGCTATCATCTGCATGGGAACCCATTACTGATTAGGGGATGCTGGGCGATGTCTCTACCAGATAGAATAGGAGAATTCTGGAACAGAAGAGCCAGGAGGTCTACATTAAATTCTAGAAGCATAGGTTAACATGTGTCAGAGGGTCAAAGGTGGGTGGTAAGGTCCAAGGGCCTCATTCAGAGTTTGGCAGAGCGGTTAAAAAGTGGTGTTAATTCCATTACCAACACTTATTTTGACAGTAAAATATTAATGCCAGTTTGGCATTGAAGTAGAGGATTTACCTCCAACATGTTGCTGGAGGTAAATCCTCCACTTTAACACCAAAAGTTGGTATAATTACCATGGCAGAATGACTGCTTACAGTAATTCTGTCAAGTCCTCATGTAGTCCCATGAACTCGAGAAATGGAGACTAACACTGCCTTACCACCACTTGTAATCCCTTGGTAAACCTACAGGTCCAATGAGGACGCAAGGCAGAGGTCTGTTTTTTGGCATGCAGACAAAAGAGCCATTAGAATGAGTAAAAAAGGAGTGAAATCTTATAAAAACCCTGATGACCAAATCTGAAAGAACGTGTATGTTGCGTCAGCGTGTTGGTCTGTCTAAAATTGAATAAACTCCAAAGCTGAGTGTTCAGTCTAGTAGCAAATAGGTCCGAAATCATGAGTTCCCAGGGGGAGGAACGAGCCTGGAAAAGCAGGAAAGAAGTTGGCTATTGCTTGAGTCTGTGATGCAAATGGAAAACCAGTCTGTCACAGTAACATTCTTGGCAGAACCTATGCCTGCACCATAATACAACGAGGGAGACAACATTTCCAAAACCTTTTGCCCATATCTAAGAGCGCTTTTGATCATGTGCACCTTAGCTTGATGATATAACTGAGTTCATGTTCTTAAAACAATTGCAAACCACAACATTTACTTTGCAAAATACCAGATTGAAAATGAACCTGCAAGCATCTCTGAGCAGTTGATGTGCAATCTGAACTCTCCAGACGGATCATGTCTCCAGTAGAGGTATCTCCCTACCTGGATCCACAACCCACGTTAATGGCATTTAACCCTAGTAGATCAGGGGCAGAATTGAAGATTGTTTTCCCGTTTCATGCTTTCATGTATTTGATTCACCTTGTGGTCTCCTCCTTCAAGTCCTTACTTTACAGGATCCCAATCCACATAGGTGAGACCCTTTTTGAGATGATACATTTTGGGATTATGCAGGGCTCTTTAGGGTAGGGGGTCTGGAAATATAACTTGCAATAAAGACAACAGGAGTCCTCTGATCCTCAGCAAATACTGAAGGGAGATAGATAACTGGAGAAGAGAGTACCTTTCCCAGTTCTTTCTTTATTAGGTGACTTTTTGATTGATGCAAGTGGAGAGAAGAATCTAGGGCATAGATGTGGCATAGATGTGGAATTCTAGGAAGGGCCTATTCTGGTCGGCTAACATTTCTGATGTGTCCCTATTGACGATGAACCCCAGCTCCTGTCAAGCATTGAGTAGAAGGAAAACAAGTCTCATGGCCTACAGTATCCTGGAATAAGGTGCAGAATAACATTGTTTTGCAGGACATATTATATTCTAGAGTCGGTTGTTCTGTAACCATATGTTATAAATCTGCTATAACCTGCCTAAACAGCTCCCAAACTTCCCCAAAGATGTATGGCTCTCAGTGGAGATTTGGGTAGATATTTGCTAGAAGAAATATCTGCTGGAACACAGTGGACTTAACCGTATCTCACTCGGAGATTCGAGGGAGCCTGCAGATCACTTTTGGGACCGTTCGCCTAGGCTTACTAAAAAGTGCATGCATGTTATAAGCACACAACAGAGTTGATCTTCTTACAAAAACCGATTAATGTGACACAAAGTTTCTGCTTCCTTTTTGGTCGGTACCAAAAGCAATTTACATTTTTATGAATTATTTGTTGGTGTTTTCTATGGCTTGTATCACAAAGTGCCGTGCTTGACTGAGTTGGTGGAGGGTGAAGTTGCAAAAGGGGATCTTTGTCATATGATAGCTATCGCTACTTCGGCCCCTTTAAGAAAGTTGAGGAGCAGCGTTCTCCAGAGGTCCAGCAGTGATGCTTTGCTCATCTCACTTGCACGGGTTCTGCAGCTGCTCTGGAATTCATATAAACCAAACGTGGCACCTGAGCTAAACCGTGATGTCCCCAAGACTGTCCGCCAGCAGCTTAAATAACAAGAGAGAGTTCAAAACTCCAACATGGGGGCATGGTTCTCAAAGCTGCAGTTGAGATCCATCCAGGCCCACAGATCTACAATTTTCAAGTTCCCCATATGAAACCACTATACCTGATCGCCATTCTGCAAGGGGGAGCCTTGAAGGAGCAGCCAAAGCCCTATACAAACTCAAGTGCTCAGTTAGTAGGTGGAGGTGGTAGGAGGACGAGCTCAGTTGATGATGGGTGGAGAGAGGAAGACAAGATGCTCGGAAAGGAGGATGAGGAGGTGAGACTGAATCAAATCACCTTGAGCCTGGGGAGAGTAGGAGCCTGGGACAGAGCCCCTGAAGTCTGGGGAGAGCAGGAGACCAGAGTAGATAGTTGGAAGGATGGAGTAAGGAGTTGACAGGAGGCTGTAGGGAGGGCTTAGCAGGCTAGGCAAAGATGAGCCATAAACGTGGGGGATCACGAGACCCATTGGGATGAAAGGAGCAAGAACCAGAAGTATTGGGAAGAAAAGGCAAAGTGGGTTGAGAGGAGATTGGCAAAGGGGGTAAGAAGGAAGAAGTACCAGATGAGTGGAGGAGAGAAGGTAAACAAAGGGTTGAAGGAGGAGAGAATAATAACAGGGAATCGGAAAGCCTGAATTGCTCTGGTGGGGTGCTCGAAGGGGTGAAGAATGTGCCCAAAGAGGTGACAAGTGAGAGAACAATAGCAGGGAATTGGAAAGCCTGAATTGGTCTAAGGAAGGTTTCGAAAAGGGTGAAGGAGGTGCCCAAAGGGGGGATGAAGGTGGGGAAGAAAAAACACAGCTGTTGCAAGAATATAGTGATGAGAGATGACCAAGGATGGAACATGACATAGAAGAAAGGGAAGCAGAGGGAGGGATTGGAGCAGATGGCCGGAGGAGCAGAACTGTGACATATGAAAGAAGGAAGTGGACAACATAGTGAGAACCCAGTGTTCGAGCATCCTCCTGACATCCTCTGGTTCAAATCCATCCTTGAAGGCATGCCTCTCATGACCATGCTTAAGGAAACTACCCACAGAATCCAAGCATGGCACGTAGACTCAAGGAGAAAAGATCCTTAGAAACCAGTTGAGGGAACCCTTAAACCTGAGACGGAGAATTCAAGTTGAGAGACTCTAAGAACTCTGGAAAACAGGGTATGATAACCTTTTTTAAAACCTGGGACTGTGAACTCATACGTATTGTGAGGATGTGCCGAGAGGCAACCAGCCCCTGAACTTACAGAGCATGGGCACACATTTTGTCAGAAAAACTTTATTTTCACAAGAGACCATTTCTTTGTATACGGTTTCCCGCAGTACTACCTCACTCAGAGGAGGACTGATCCTGAAAACCTGTAGTTTAATTCAGACACCCTTTGTTTTTATTTATTTATTGTATTTGTTGACAGCACCCAAACCCTTGAGTATCATTCCGCAGATACTTAAGTAAGCAAAAAAGAACACATGAATAAGGTACATAAGCATGGTGGTAAATGCTGTGGTATAGTCAGGTAGTGGGGATACCCCAAATAAGGTACATTAGCATGATAGTAAATGCAGCAGAATAGTCCGGTAGTGGGGATACTCTAGTTTCAGGTTAGTCATATCTGTCAAACAGCCAAGTTTATTGCAGTTTTCTGAAGATGAGGTAGGATGGCTGCTCTTGGATGTGGAGAGGTAGGGCATTCCAGAGAGTGAGGTCAATTACCGTGAAGCAAGTGCCCCCTGCTCTTTTTCTAGAAGATCTGGGTATGGCTAGTGATGGAGTTGATGAGGACCATAGGCAGGGGAGTTTGATTCTTTTGGAGATGCTTTGGGTGAGGAAGGAGGGTGCTGTATTGTGGATGAATCTGTGTGTTATGGAGAGAATCTTGAAATCAATCTGTGCTTTGATTGGCAACCAGGCGTTGTGTCATGTCTGGTATGAGATATAAGGTGTGGTCTAGCCATTTTAGGCGGTACAGGGAGCCTACTATGAGGAGTTTGGTTTTGTCATCATTCAGGCAGAGATGGTGTTCCACTTTCCAGATCTGAATGATGCTATATACTTGATTGATGTTAGCGGAGTCTGTGGCGTGGTTACCAGTTATAGTTAGCAAAGTTTGGTTGTTGTCTGTAAAGTATGTATAGAAGATCCCGAGGTTGTCAAGGTGGTCAAAGAGGGGCTTAGTGTACATGCTGTGCTTAGTGTACATGTTGTGCTTGGTGGGTGAAATGCAGGAACTTTGAGGGACACCATATGGTACAGGTAGTTGATTGGCTTCTTCAGAGCCTGCAAAGACCCTTGAGGTTCGCTGGCAGAGAAAAGCTTTGATCCAGCTGGTAGCTTCTCTGGAGAAATTAAAATCGGTGTTACGGTGTTGACAGAGAATGTCATGGTCAACAAGATTGAAGGCTGCAGAGAGGTAGAGGAGGACACAGCTAGTTGGCCAGCATTGCGGATACTGTCAAGATGGATTTTAAGATTGAGGAGGGCAGCCCCTGTCCTGTGTCTCAGTCTGAAGCTGGATTGGCGGGTGCCCAGTATGTGGTTGAACTCAAGGTATTCTTGGAGTTGGACGTATGTGGAGAGGTCTAGGATTTTGAGTAGGTAAGGAACAGTGGTAATGGGGCAGTAGTTTGTGGGGAGTGTGGGATCAAGGATGGGTTTTCTGATGATGAGGGTGACCCAGGCTTCTTTGATAGAGTCTCGGACGGAGCTTGTTTGGAAAGAGGCATTGATGAAATTAGAGATAAAAGGTGCCAGGTACTCGGCACACATTTTGATGGTGTGGGCGGGCAGTGGTCACCCTTGCAGTTAGAGGGTTTAAGGTGTTGGATGATGTGGAGGACATCTGGGGGTGGGGACAGGGGAGAACTAGAATGGGAGTGAGCGGGGGTTCTTGGGGAAGAGAGAGGGGGTGACTTTTGCAGTAAGAATTGTTTTCTTAAGATGGTTTTGTTTTGCAATTTAGTTGTTTTGTCAGGTGGTGCACCAGGCTTTGTCCATGGTAAAGTTGGTGATAGGGGGTGCAGGGTCTTCGAGTTCTTTGACAATTTTAAAGAGCTCTTTAGTGTTTGAGCTGGCCTCACTAATTCTGGAATCATAGATTGATGATTTGGTTGAAATGATGGCAGCTTTGTATGTTTTGGCTGCAGTGTGAAAGACTACTTTTTTGATAGTAGAGGGGCTTTTTCTCCGTAGGTTTTCTAGGGCCCGTTTGTGTTTACGTAGGGAGATAAGTTTGTCAGAGAAGCCAATAGTGTGTGCAAGGTTTCTTTTGGATAATAGTTTTGAGAGGTGCATGAGAGTCAAGTGTGTGGAGTATCATGACGTTATACGCAGTGAGGATAGATTTGGTGTCATTTTGGGCAGGTAAGGTGAAGAGGAAGAAAGGATGAGATGGGAGGTTTGAGCAACTCAGTGGTGAGTTTGCATGTGTGTCAGGAGGTAATGGGGGTGCGTGGGGTTGTTTCAGGCATTGGAGTGCTCCAGAGGTGGGAGGAAGAGGATCAGGGAGTGGTCGGTCCAAAGCACAGGGTCAATGGCTTCGATTGAGATAGGCAGGTTAAGGTGTGAGACCCAATCCATGGTCCGGCCCTTGATATGGGTGGGAGAGCTAATGGATTAAGTAAGGTTAATCTCTTGTAGAGAGGTGGCAAGGGCTTTGGTGTCGGTTGTATCATGGAGACCAAGGTTGAAGTCTCCGAAGAGTAATAATTTGGTTTTGAGTTTGATAAGTGGATTGAGGAGGGGGATGTCTGTGTCTGGGCAGGTAGTATGTTGAGGTTGACGATAGAGGAGGAGGGGGTTGATGGTAGTTTGTGGAGGAGGGTCTAGTTTGGCAAGGAGTAGTTTGTAGCCTGGGATGATTTAAAAGGGGATAATATGATAGGAATTGAGGCTTTGGCAATGATAGCGACTCCACTGCCAGGTTGCGTTGTTCTATCAGATCTCAACAAAGTGTACCCAGGGGGATGGCTAGGGAGAGGGAGGGTCCTGCAGCTTTGTGAATCCATGTTTTGGTGATGGCGAGTATATCAAAGTCATGTTCCATTAGAAGATTGAAGAGGTCTTTTGCGTGTGTGGAGAGAGAGCATGCATTGATGAGGGCACACGATATGGTGTGTGTTTGAAGGGGTGGTGGAGGGAGCCTAGTGTGTGTTCGTTCATGTGGGGAGGAAGAGGAGCGGGGGTGAGTGCTGTGTAAGCAGTGATTGTGGGGGACTTGTGCAAGCACCTAGGCATGCACATCTGTCACGGCCAAAGCATGGTGCATCATTGCTGGTGGGATAATTGAGTGTAGACGCTCGTGCCTCGGAAGGCCTGATGCTGTAGTTGTATAGTGTGATGGTGTGATCCCTGGGGGCATGATCAGCTGTTTTTTTTTCACCACACCTGTACATATTAAGTAATACAATAAAATAAAATCATTTGAAATATCAATATAATATACACAGACCTCTGTCTGCATATCTTCACCATACAAATTCCAAAGACATTACATAAGATATGAAAGGCATAGTGCATGCCAAAACCTAGCATGTTCACTGGGATGCTGCCCTACTTGTAGCCTCAGCTGCAAATGTGCAATGCAGTTGCTGATTCTAACGACCTCAGTGGATTCGGTTTGGTACCTGAAATTCACATACCAGCCAAACCCTAGAATGATGGACTATTGTGGAACCTTGAAGACCGATATAATAAAACCATGAATACCCAACACCAAACAACTAGTTAAGCAAACAAAACAAGATAAAATACAAAACATACACTGGGGGGGTCATTCCGAGTTTGGAGGTAGCCACAGTGCTATTAGCACCGTGGCTACCTCCAAACCCGGGTCCGGGTTCTCTGAATGGGGACTTACTGGGTCATTCCAACCTTGGAGGACCCGGTAAGTCCCCATTCAGAAAACCATTACCCATTCCCATTTGAGCCCCCATAGGGCTCAATGGGAATGGTGAAGGAACTAATAACAGGTCCGCAAATAGCGGGCCCGTTATTAGCTCCATGGTCCCTTAACGGGTCCTGCTAAGGACGGCTGGTCAAACCAGCCGTTCCTGGTGGGACCCGCTAAAGGACCTCGGAATGTGGCGGTAGGGGGTTAACAGCATCGCATCTTTACCGGTGCCGTTAACCCCTTACCACCAGGGTCGGAATGACCTCCTGAGATGCATAAAGAGGGGGCTGAAATGCCACAAAGGAAATCAAAGGAAGAGAGAAGAAAACAAAATATTGCAGCAGAAAACAGGAAAAAAGGAAACAAAAAGGAAAAGAAGAAGAACAAAATTGTAAATGTAGAAACATATGTGCCGATTAATTGCAGGCAAATGATCACGAAAGATACAGAGATTTCACAAATAATTGCTCAATGAAATAAGTGCCTAAAAAGGTATGTAATTCTTCATCGATATTATGTCCCACAGGTTTCTGTGTATCGAAATTAAGAATGTATCTGGTCTCCGCTTGGCGCAATAACAGTTGTCTCTCCGTCCAATGTCTATTATGTGGAGACCAAAGACCTTGAAATCTTCCAAACTGCCTCTGTGTACCTTGTGGAAGCGTTTCACGATAGGGTAGGACTCATCTCGATTTTTGTTTGCTCTCACATGCTGGAGAACCTGCACTTTCAATTATTTTCATAACGTGCTCCCAACGTACTGAAAGTGAGAGTCCCCCAAAAAGACAGTAAAACTCTACAATGAGAGGCAATAATTGACACACCCCAGCAGGGAATGAGACCAAGACCAAGTGCCGGTGAGATATACAAGGCTTTATCTAAATCTATATAGGGCATGCAAAACACTCTGCAAACTCAGAGAACGCTCTGTCTGACAATAGCAAACACAGTCATATTTATTACAAAAATATGTCATGGATGAGGTAAGCTATAGGGGGCAAATAATCATGGGGATTGGGTGGTGAAGACTAGCTACTATGTACAATGTAGGTGTGGCACTCCATGATTGGCGGAGATCCACGTGGTGGCATCGTAGAGTGCTTGGGTCAGCTGGGCTCAACGAGGTGGATTATCAAGTCACGAGCTGTCCATGTGGATACATTGCTGCTGCAATAACATTTTACCCTTGTGGCCACGCATACACATTCATCACACATTTCTATGTCAATTTAACATATAAATCCTACAGCTCATTAATCTAATACCATAAAAGAGATAGAGAGAAACAGTATACAACCCTGAGCTTCCTTAATAAATCATCATACAACTGCTGTTAACAGAGGACCCAGTATCATGAGTCCAGGTGTCTTATCAGGGGGCAAGGGTTAGGGTACCTTTATCATTCTACTCTGTTAGATGTAGTAAGAGACATCTTTATGGTATGGTAGTACAAGAGTGAATAACTATCTCCATGGTCAGTCGAGGTTAGGGTGAACTGAAATACCGTTGGGTCAGAGGGGCACATAGCTGGCACCTCAAAAGGCAGTGGGCTGTGGGGCTGTGTTAATCATAATTCTTCTTAACCAGGGAATGGCGGTACACAGTGATTTTATGCTGGCATCAGGTGTCATGGGGGAATGGGGGAAGGTGAATACTTGGTACGGGCTCAACAGGAATGCATGGAGGTGTAGCTGTATTATTCTAACATCAGTAACTTCCAACAGGGAACAGGGTTAGGGGTTATGCACAACATATATCATGGATGTGGGGGTCTGCGGGAGGTCAAGGCATGTTTGATAGGGACAGCTTTGTTTTTTCCCAGACCCCAACTTAAGGTCCGGTCACTGCCAGGGCAATGATGTGCTGCGCAAGGTAAATGATATAGTGTTTGTTCTGTTACTTGTTCGCGCCTAGTTGCTCGTGAGAACAGTGAATAGAAAAAAGGAGGGAAATCAGGTATAGGAAATGGGCGGGGTGGTTTTTAACCTGACATCAATGAACTTTCAACAAAAAGGAGGCCACCTCGCTATGTTAGGTTATAAACACATAATTCACTGGATACTAATGGGATTCTCACATCTGTGGAGGTAGTGCAAACCTGAAAGGCAGAAGTCTTAGGAGAATTGAACCTGACCTCATTGGTAATTCTAATTCAAAAGCAAATTTTAATATAAATAGTAATCATATAAAAGCACATAAAAACTACCATGGAAAACTAGCTCAAGTGACAAGTGTTTCATAAACAGTGCCTAGTATTCATCATCAAGAAGAAAACTAGTTTAGTGCAAAACATACAATTAAACTGTATCTCTACTATGAGGTACTTAGCTAACCTCAAGTATACAGGTCAACATGTAAACAGTTCTTGAATACTTGTAACATTCATTCTTCGCTGGACATTCAACCATACAATATATACATTTATAGAAACCTTTGTTGGACAATGTCTCTAATTGTGATGCCTCAGTAACCAAATGTTTTAGAGTGCATCAAAGTTAGTTGATACTCATTTAGATACTGCTCAGTTGTATCTGTGTAGACACAACATGTTTCGTTCCTTCCAAGATTCAAACTAGTTGTAGGAACTTCTTCAGGGGGATAGTTGAGCCAAGGCCAAAGAGCGCCCTTGACCCAATTCGTGATGGTATTAGATGGACACTTGAAGACTTGATGTTGACATAACAGTGTGAGTTTGAGGATGGTTTATCCCTTCTGGGCACATAGTAGAAGTGCCAAAGCCACTTCGTTGGTGTTGAGTACAAAGAAGTGGATCCAGTGTGAACCTAATAAAAAACAACAAACCACAGACTAATTAGTGTGGTTTCTTTAAATCAAATGCACCATTTATTATTTGGCTCAGTAAGGTGTATGGGGGAGCTTACCGTTTCTCAGTGTCGGTTAAGCATCCTCGGGATACTGCACTGTGCTACTAAGTCGCAGTTCAGATTGGAACCCTGTAGACATACAGAAAATGACAGGACACTCAGTCCTCTATGGTGTAGTGATAGAAAAAAGGAATTACAGCAATCTAGGCCAATGGACTTGTTTTAAATATTAGCGAGTTATTACAGTTAATAGTTGCTTTAAGCAAAGATAGCAAGACTTACTTGACTTATGTCTCTAGTTAAAATACGTAAATTGTTGTAGTAGCAGCACAAGAGATGTTTCATACGTGACATCAAGTGAGCAGGATTGTAGATCAAACTGAAAATAAATACTAGATTCAGTAAAAAATGGGGTGAAACAGGTCTCAATGTATTCGTACTTCTGTTCACGAGTGATAAATCATGATGAACAAAGCTGAAAAAATGCTCAAAGCGAGACTATTTTGACCATATGCGGATAGATGGTAAGGGTTCGAATTATACATCCCAATTAGGTAGTAATGTGGGTGTGAGGGCAATCGTCTCGTTGTGAGGTATACCATTACATGTGAATCACGGAAAGTCAAAGTACAGGCACGGGCGTGTAGCATGGTGGAACAGGAAGCTTAATATGTACCTGTTAATGGATGATCGCAGCAAGTGTTCGAACGTTGAAACTGCTGGTGCTCCTCTCACCGCGGATGTTCGGAGGGACTGAGCTGTCGGACGCTTAATGAAGCGTGAATTAACTCAGGTCCTGTATACGCATGCGTGTGGCTGGGGACGCTAGTTCCTAAGCTCACGCGCGTGTAGAGGATATTCCAATGCGCATGTGCACAACTGTATAGCAACCGCTATTCCCTTTGTATAGCTCGTATCTGCGGAGGATAGGTGGTCGAAAAAATATATAAGATCCCGTTTTTAAAAGCTTGCACAGTGTGCCGCCATTCAGAACAAAAAAGAGGTTGGCATTAAATTAGTGCTCTCATCAGTTAGCGAGTTCAAGGTAAGATCGTAGTGTGTACACAATAGTACAAACATATCAAGTATGGGCCTGTGACGGAAAAGGAAAGGACAAGGTTGTGCGCATGTGCCAGGGTAGATCCACTAGTCCTTCGCATTCATCGCGCATAAGGTGTAGGAAAGGAAGAGCATTGGACTTACGTGATGGCGCGATGTGCCTGAAAACGCAGAGCATTCGGCTCCATATGGTCGTATTGACCGCAGCTTCGGAGAGTTGAAAAATAACATACCCACATGTGAGGGGGTACAGAAATGAAGTTACAAGTAGATATACACATCTCATGTGGGCCCTCCTTATCTAGATGTAGTTAATACTGCGCTGGAGTCTTGAGTTGATTTGATCTTCATAATTACAGTCCATTTGAGTTCTTCAGGTTTATGACCTAGACTGGTAAAGTGTCCCACTAAGGGTGCATTCACTGTATTGTTTCTACTACAGCTTTTGTGCTCTCCTATTCTGACTTTTATCTTTCTTTCTGTTTTCCCGATATAAAGTATATCACAGGGGCACCCGATGGCATACACTACCATCATGAATTGCAATTTTTAGTTGTTAGTTCTTTTAAGTTCTTACTTCTACGGAACGCACATTTTGGTGTGGATAAGGGGCATTCCCCTTTTTCCAGTATGTGCCAATTGCGCTCGTGAGAACAGGCCTTCAGTGGAGCCGCCATGGGGAGGAGGCTTGGGGAAGTGCGGGCTCGATGTGCGCATTCAAGTGGGGGAGAGCTGCAGCTCTGCAGGCTGCTTGTTCCATAGAGGCCTGAATTAGTGTACTCAAAACGGAGTCTAAGTGTATTACAAAATGGAGTCTGTATCATGCTACAAGGTGAGCCATGCAGGCTCATGCGTCGGCCCGCAGCCATCCTGCATCCCGGGCCCAGGCGCATGGATGGCTGCCGATGAGTCATAAGCCTCACGTAGGAGAGGAGTGTAGGGGGAGGGAGGTCCTAAAGACCTTTCCTCCCATACATTACCACGTATTACATGTGCATATAAGAACATAGATCACAAAATTGGTTTTGCAAGTTATTTTAGTGGCAATTTTTACAGAATGGTCCAGAATAGGATGGAAATATGAGGTACTGTTCTGGGCATTTTTGGAAGCCTTGCATCTTGTGCATTTGTAAAAAACCTTTTCTAGATTCAGTAAGCCATCAGCCAGACAGTCTGTAATTGTCTTATGTGTAAATAATGTGTAGGTGTTAAGATTTGGGGCTGGCAGAAAATTAACAAAGATATATCTATTTTTCCAGGGTCTATGCCAAGGTTGTGTCCATGGCCCTTTAATAATTGTTCTGTAAATTAGTGAATTTGGCCAGATACTTCAAAGATCTAAACCGGACGTCCCACCTAATTAAGGAACAAAGGTACTACTGGTACTCATCGCTGATTAGGCTGTGCTCAGCGCAGAAACGTCAGAACACAGGAGCCATATTTGCTTTCTGTAGGACATGGGGTTGCTTCAATTAAAGCATCTGTAATGCTCTACCAAGCCAAAGTAACATCATAGATAACCTACATTTTAGGGATATGGGGCCCATATACAAACGGCAGATTAGTTAAGTCTGAAAATATTTTCTTACAAGATTTGGTAGTCTTAAGTAAATCTGTAGCGAATATACTAATCCATAAAGAGTAGTAAATCCCTCACATCAACCACAGAATGACATGCAAGGCTTCCCTGGCCTGGGTACGGAAATGGTGTATGGAGGGGAACTCTAAGGACCACAATTAAAGTGTTGCCTTATGTGCTCGCCCTTTTAGGGAGAGGATACCATTGCTCAACACAAGGCAAGGAATCTTGTCTGAGATTGAGAAGTATGTTGCCTTGATCCCAGAGCAATCCTGAGATCAGGAAAAAGCAAACTCATAGCGATGTTACAACTAAGTAAAATGCAAAAACCTGGAACAATGCCCATGTTAAATGACCTGTAGATGGATATGCTCAATATATTGAGCTAGAAGACCAGTCAGTGTGTAGATGTGGTTTTACTAAAAGAACAGAGGGCATTAATTGGAAGGCTGCATCTTGACCATTTCAATGTTTCAGAAAATATTTATAACATGAGAGAGAATAAAGCAAGCTCATCAGCATGACCAGTTGGGGGGAAAACAAGTGAAAATAGAGAACATTTGTACTTGTTTGGAAATGGAATTCAGCTCGGAGAACAGAGTGGTTGGTTTCCCTTATGATATGCTTTGGGAGATGTTGACACCATAATGAAGCTTTAGGAGACTTTGGAATTTCTATGAAACATGCTCTTAAAAAAGGAAGTCCACGTGTAATGGGATTGGATGGGTTCTGTATTGCTTCAAAGCCACAATATATATGCTGCACAGTTTTGGGAGCAGTATAGTTTCTATAGCAAATGATCAATATATTTTCTATTAGACACTGAAAATCACAAATTCAAATGCATGCTTTACCACAAATTTTGTTTCAGCTGAATATGTTTTGTAGACTATGGTCTTTGGCTTTAGGCACTACTTGTTTCCCCTCAGACTCATACATGGGTAGAACACTATCTGCAAAACTGCTGTCTTGCAGATCTGCAAGTCAAGGTCTTTGAACCATGACTGATTGAAATGGTTACGTCTGGCACACATGAGGAGATGTATGAACAGACAAGGGGAGTTGGCTTGTGAAAGGAGTGGAATAGCTCCTCTTCAGGAAGCACAAAGAAGGAAGTGATCACATGATATTTCACCCGGATGTCTGAATCAATGAGAGGCTCATGTCTATAAAGGATTATAATGTGTTTGTCTGGAGTGGGACATTCCTCTTCACCTAAAGGCCTCTATAGTGATTGTCGATGTTCTGAAACTTTGGTTTCATAGTGACTGACTAGTTGTGTACAACAGTGGTAGACCCGGAGAGCGGCGAGGTGTTCCTGTCATTTCCCATTAGGATGAGGTGTTTTTGTACTTTTTCTTGCAAGACAAAATAAAACTGTCTCTGGCTTGTCACTAACCGAAACTGCTGAGAAAGGTTGTTTTTACTGTCATTTCTGGAGCCACTATTCACACTTGTCATGTTCCACGGGAGTTCTGATGGCCTGCAGATTGCTTTCTGCCAAATTCCTCCAGTGTGTGCAAATTGAGGTAAAGAATCCTATTTGAGGGGTGGTCGGGAGGAGGCTGAACACAGTTGGCACTTTCGCATAGCTACTATGGGGAGCCAAGATTTTCACAAAGACGGGTATGACGTCGACTTTCTGTTTTTCAATCTTTTACTCTAGTTGAAATGTATCAGCTCTGGTTAATTGGTTAATCATTTTTGGCCTGGTCAATTTGTATATGGGGAGAATATTCAGAATCTGGTGACTATTTGTCTGAATATAATGATACAGGTTAGTGCCTGGTTAATAATAAATAAATAATGCTAAATCAGAATAAACGCACCTACTAGTGTACATTACTTTCAAAGGTTTCATGGGGATGATGAATGTTCTCCCTTCATAGGACCTCTCATTGGAGTCTCTGTTGGTATATTCCCCTTCCCACTCAGGGCCACAAAGAAAGTGGAGTCAGTGTATGTCTGTAACAGGTGCGGGAGGTGAAAAGGGTGAAAGGAGCCCAGATCAAGGGTCAACCTTGGGCATGCAACAATCACAGCAAGTCGCTAGAAAACCCAATGGGATATCTGTTAATTCTATGTATGCAAGGTATAGTGGGACCATGTGCAAGTTTATAGAGGCCTGCTTTGTGTAACACAGTGCAATCACTATACTCGGTTCCTGTGAGAAGGTACTTTCCACCTAGAGATGTTGGCTACCTTTAAGTGCATTTAAGAATGAAAGTAGACAGAAATAGGCCAGAGACAATGGCAGGGGTTATGCTGTATGGTACAAGCAGGCATCAGAAAGGAAATATACATCTACAATTAGGGATACCAAAGATAAATTGAGGGACCAAATTAAACATTTAAGAAATCTAAAGAGAGATACGCCACTCCCACTACTAGATCCATAGTTTATAAATGAACAACATTAGGACTACTCAGAAGATTTACGTGATGTTTTTTTCACACATATACCAATTCCGACATCACAGGGGATGTGGGTGGACACTGCGGCCGCCACACTCCTGGCAGTCGCTGCAACTGTGCCATGTTTGACACTAGACATTGAAATAGTAGCAACACTTGAAAGGGTTAGAAATAGGATCTTAGCATATAACCCTGAAGTATGTCTCAAGAAAACAGATTGGGGTAAAATCAACACATGCAGGCAGAGAAATGGAAAGTTCCCAGCAGAATATTCTGATAATTTGAAAGACATTTTCATTCAACATTCAGGTGTTGTAAACGTCAAAGAGATGGATTAGGAAGTGGTAACTATGCGCTTGAAACAGGGATCCAACTCAAACTCTAAACCCAGTTGAAGATGATTTGCATTGGGTGAAAAATAATTTGAAATAATAATAATACTCCTGATTAGGAACAGTTGTGAACCATTGTGCAGCATGTCAGGAGCAAAAGAAAGAGAACATTGAGAGTAAAATCATGCCCTACACTACAGAATCACCAGGTGGAGGGACCTCAGGAAGAGAGAGGGGCCTTCAAAGGAGCATACAGAGCTAAGGTTCATGGAAGGGGTAGAGGGGCAAATCCCCAGCGAGTTTGCAGTTCCATTAATTTGTAATTATTGTAAGTAGGTTAGATACTGGAAAGACACCAGCACAACGATCCAACCCCCACGTCCAGGGCAAAGTTAATATCCTAATGTAAATGTACCAACAAGTGCAATGCAAAAACCATACACATGTAAACAGAAGATGTACAATACTGAGACAGTCTGAGGGTGAGGCAGCCTGATAAAAGACCATGCCATGGTTCCTTTAATACCTGTATATCAAGATGGACACTATATCCAATGCAAAGTTGATGAACAGAATATTTAAATGTAGCCAATACAGGAGCTACTAGATCAACCATCAGTTCTGATTGCTTTCCAGATATTCTCTAATACTCTGCAATAATTAATGTTGTCAGAATTTGAAACATACCAGTGCCACACCCTGTCACAGAGCCAGTATCTATTACTCTAGGGCCCATTGTAGACCAACATGCATTCCTATTGAGTCCCTCTTCCCTGGCAGACATATTGGGTTCAGACCTAATATTCAAATTAAACTGTACCATCCATTATACTTCAGGTGGAGTGTATTTAGATGTCGGAATGAAGAAGTAGTTTAAGAAACTCTACTTGTGCTGCAGGAAAGACCAGAAAATGAACACAACATGTGTTGGTTCGCAGATATATGGCAACGAATATGAGCCATCCCAGTAACGTTGTGGTCCATTCATGGCAATGAAGTAGGTTGTGTTAGAAACACTGAACCAGTTAAGATTCAGCATCCAGTATGTCCCACAGCTAAGTAGGGGATAGCACCAGGAAGAAAATCCCTATTAAAACAAGGAATTATAGTACATACAACCTGCCCATTTAAAACCCCTATGCTTCTGGTGAAAAAAGCCAAGTAGAGACACCTATGGATGTGTGAAAGAGTTACAAGCAGGTAATGCTGTAGGTGCTCTAGCCTTTCCAGTGGTACCAAAGCCAGTAACCATAAACTATTGCATTATGCCAAACGCTATACTCTTCATAGTAGTGGACACTTGTTTGCCTTTCTCTCAATCCCATTACACCCAGATACTCAGTATCTATTTGCTTTTCATATTGTGGAATTTAGTACTGGAATAGGCTTCGACAAGGGTACAGAGAGTGCTCAACAAACAAAGGCCTACATGACATTAAATTCCCCAGGCAGTCTCTCTAGTCGGATATTCGGATTATCTACTGTTAGTCTCTTCCTCATGGGAAGCTTGCAAACAAGAAGAAAATGTGCTACTGACTACAATAGATAAAAAAGAGCATGAAGCTTCTAAGCTGACACTGACATTTGGTGTGGAAATGGTAAAGATTTACGGCATTATATTGCGCTAGGACACAAGTTTATAGCTCAATCCCTTAAGGGAAAATACCCAATCCACAACCAATAACACAGATGAGAGGATTCTTTGGAAAACTAGGGTTCTGTCGACAATTCATTTTAGGTTAGGCTGAAATAGTGAAACCACTGCAACACTACACCAAAGTAAATATCCCAGGGAGTGCTATGAGTCTATTTACTGTGTGACACTTCGACACATTGGTACTTGAACTGAGAATTTCTACGGCCTCTATCATCTAGAAGGCAGACCAATAGCTCAAAAATGAGATGCACAGCGAAGTGCAGCAGAATGCTCTGAGTGTGTTTACTGTGTTCACTGTGGACACATTAAAGGCCAAACCACTTGAAGTACTTCCCACTGTTGGACCGAAGCGTGTGACACACCATCTGGCCGGTAAAGCTGGTGAGACCTTTTGTAGCTCGGGTGAGTATGTGTGACATGGTAGAAACGGTTGGTGAAGGCTTATGAAAACACACATTCAAAGGCAGGAAGTGAATTTGATGAACTGGGTGAAATTATTTACTCTTTCTTTGCCTTTGTAAATGGTTTAGCAGGCTGCTCATATAAACGTACATGAGTGTGTACTGCTGTTTGACACAGCAATTATGCAGTTATCCTGCTTGAACGCAAACAACAATACAAATGCGAGTCACCCCAATCCTTTTCGGGTAGAGGGCTCACCTGAAAACGTTTGTCCAAATGCTTTGCCAGACATGGAAGACCCAAATTTAGAGGAGCGATAAATCTCCTTCTCTTTAGGACCCCATCCTGTGGTAGGTGAAAATCTATCCCAATCCCCTTCCTTGTTTACCTCAGAGCCCTTGAACCATAAACAAATGTAATCACCATCGGACGTATCCTTACAGGATCTGCTACAGAATATAGATGGATCCATAAAATATGCACACTACTATTTAAGAAGGCCCAAATACACCGGGCTCTGCTTGTCATGCTCTGAATTTTACCTTGTCTCAGATGGCAAATTCCGTTGACTTAACTGTGGAAGAATTTTGTGAACAACATGCTCTCTTAACTGGAATGTCCTCCAAATTTGCATTTTTGGACGGCTTTATTTATGGAAGAAAACAGAGCACAGCAGAAAGCACTGGCAACCTTGGTCAAATTCAACTTAAGAAGGGGCTAGCAAGGCTAGTACAAATACAAGTCCTGGTATAAGCCTACAAATACCAAACACAGATGCAGTTACCGAAACCATCAGAGCCTTAGGGTGGATATGGGGGCAAATACAGTGGAAAACAAAATGCATAATGAAAAGTTCATGAGGAATATGTGGCAGAGTCAGAGCCTTCCTCCTAAAATTAAGGAGGAGGCCCTGAGTGATAACCCCAAAATCCAAAAGGCAGTCCTGCAATAAACTTTCAAGTCCACCAAGAAAGGGAAACAAGAAATCAAAAAAGCAGGCGAAGAACCCATCGGAAGTTCAGAAGGGACCTATAGATACATTTGTAATGCCTGTACCAAAACGATTTAGAGCTCCAGATCAACCCAATATGGAAGTATACTCGGATATGGAGAGTGTGTACGAACCAGCAGACCTGAATTTAGCGTGCATGGGTGAATTTTTGCCAAACTCTGCACTGGTAAATGTTTTGACCTCGGCAGAGATGCAAAGTCTGGAAAACTCTGAGAACGATCATGATGGTTTTCAAAAGAGGGCCTACAAAACACCACCCCTCCCAATCACGAGGTTTAGGGACAGAATTACCATTAAAAAGAAGCCCTGAAATAGTGATTCAGTTGGAAAAAAAGATTTTGCCCTCTAAATTAAAGGGTGTTGAAGTGCAGCACGAGGATGCTAGATGACCATGCTTCCCTTCTTGCACCCTTGTGCACTTTGAAAAATGGTTGGGTGAACAAAGAGACCTACGGCACCCATCTTTCCTCACCTTAGAAGAGAGAATGTCTAATATTGAAACAAACAGGAGAGACATCCAAATAGTAACGGTAGAGAATGGATAGGGAACATCGCAAACACTTTGGTGTTATGTTTGTAATGTATACTATTATCTGAAATTTGTTGAGATTTAAATATTTTTAGAAGCACTTGCTGCTCTTGTAGCAAAGATTTTAGAGAAAGAGGATGCAGAAATAGTAGTATTGGGTGACTTTGATAGTGAATGTCTCGACTCTAAACGGCATGGTAAAAAAAATGGTCCTGGGGCTTCTTTGATGGCTAGAAAGGGAGGGAGGTTGGTAAAGTCAGAAATGCAAGCCTTCGATTTACTTTTAGTAAATGGAAATTTGAAGGAGGATAACCCACCTGGATTTACTTGGACAAATTGTGTCTCGAGATCCATTTTGGTTATATATTTTCGTCTCAATCTCTACTGCTGAAACGTGACACCTTAAAAGTGACTCCACTTAAAACTAGTGATCATCATAAGCTTATTTTGACAATGAAACAAAACCTAAATGTCTCACAAAGCATAAACCCTCAGGTGATGGTTGAAGCAAACCTGAGTAATCATGCATTGGTGTGGAAACCAGCCCTATCGCACCGATTTAACAATTGGATGTTCCATATGGGCTCAAAGGAAGATGGAGGTCTTCTAAACCCTGCCACATACAACTCAGCGATGAAATTGGCCACGGGGAATTTAGACCAGCCAAGTGGAGAAGAGGAGGGTCTGGTAAAAAGAAGCAACATTCTAGACTTAAATATGACATGTTGCTGGCTGAGCAAAAGAGGGAAAATAAATAAGGCATTGAGAAAGCTAAGGAAACATCCCTCCGAGTATGAACGTGGAGCACGAAAATTAAGACTTGGGTATAAAAATTGTGTAAGAGGTCATCGGTTCTTGCTTTACATTAATGACTCGGAGGCGATGTTGCTCTCAATAATTCGTAAAAACTCAGTTTCTTTTTGGAGACTGATTAAAGATCTGTCATGTCAGTCAGTTCTTCAAAGCCAGCCCGTATTGTCTCCTGTGTGGGAGACTCATCTCAGTAAGCTTTATCGCTCAAATGAGGGGATGGAGGAAATGTCTGCATTGAATAGTAATTGGTCAAATAGTGTTAAAATAGATGTGTGGGCTATAAGGGGAGCTATTATGAAAAACAAGGCCTCTAATGCTCCAGGCCCAGATGGTCTGGCAAATGTCACATTTAAGTCAAACCCGAACCATTGGGCAGTCTATCTATATGTTCTTTTTTATATTGTAATGACAAAACTCTTGCCTTCATCCTGGAAAAAAGCAAACATTTTGGTAATAAACCATATCCATCTACTGGTAATATTTTTGGTAATATGCCAATACCCAACTACTTATCGCACTATCTTGCTTCTTGATGCACCCAGAAAGATTTTTGGGACAATCATCTTGGCTCAATTACAGAGGTGGGCAAATCATGCATTGGTGTGGAAACCAGCCCTATCGCACCGATTTAACAATTGGATGTTCCATATGGGCTCAAAGGAAGATGGAGGTCTTCTAAACCCTGCCACATACAACTCAGCGATGAAATTGGCCACGGGGAATTTAGACCAGCCAAGTGGAGAAGAGGAGGGTCTGGTAAAAAGAAGCAACATTCTAGACTTAAATATGACATGTTGCTGGCTGAGCAAAAGAGGGAAAATAAATAAGGCATTGAGAAAGCTAAGGAAACATCCCTCCGAGTATGAACGTGGAGCACGAAAATTAAGACTTGGGTATAAAAATTGTGTAAGAGGTCATCGGTTCTTGCTTTACATTAATGACTCGGAGGCGATGTTGCTCTCAATAATTCGTAAAAACTCAGTTTCTTTTTGGAGACTGATTAAAGATCTGTCATGTCAGTCAGTTCTTCAAAGCCAGCCCGTATTGTCTCCTGTGTGGGAGACTCATCTCAGTAAGCTTTATCGCTCAAATGAGGGGATGGAGGAAATGTCTGCATTGAATAGTAATTGGTCAAATAGTGTTAAAATAGATGTGTGGGCTATAAGGGGAGCTATTATGAAAAACAAGGCCTCTAATGCTCCAGGCCCAGATGGTCTGGCAAATGTCACATTTAAGTCAAACCCGAACCATTGGGCAGTCTATCTATATGTTCTTTTTTATATTGTAATGACAAAACTCTTGCCTTCATCCTGGAAAAAAGCAAACATTTTGGTAATAAACCATATCCATCTACTGGTAATATTTTTGGCACTATCTTGCTTCTTGATGCACCCAGAAAGATTTTTGGGACAATCATCTTGGCTCAATTACAGAGGTGGGCAAACGAGAAAAAAATGTCATTGATATATTTCAATGTCTTTCGAAAGGGATTGAGCACTGCACATAATTGTTTTGTGATCAATCTTTTGCTAGTAGAGGTGAAATAAGAAAAAAGGGTGCTTTACTGTGCTTTCCGGGATATCTCACATGCATTTGAGAGAGTAAATCGGAAATGCCTGTGGGAAAAACTTAAGGAGATGGAATGCCCGATAGCCTTGGTGGATATATTGATTGCGCTACATACTGACAAGGTGAGGGTGCACCTGGACCGAGATGGAAATTATACAGGGTGGGTAAGCAGCCGCTGTGGGATGCACCTGGGCTTTGAGTTGGCCCCCTTCCTGTACAGTTTATATACCAGTGATCTAGGAGAAATGTTTAAAAATATTAGAAGCTTCCCCAAGAGGTTAGGAAACTTACAAATACATTATTTGGCATATGCTGATGAAATTGTTCTGTGCGATTTTACAGCCATAGGCCTTCAAAGGGCATTATTAGCAATTAATGCATACTTTGCAGCACTGGATCTGCAATTAAATGTAAAAAAATCTGTAATTATACTATTTGGGTGTTGATATTGATTCTATTTAGATCGAAACAGAAGACCAAAAAATATCCAGGTTGAACACTACTGAAACATTAGCATTTGAGGGGAAGGTTGGGAGATATTCAGCTATTCCCATGATCAAATACTATAATCAAAAGGTGGCCCCATGACTTTTGCATGGAATGGAGTCAGGTTTGCTGGCAAATACTTGGGATAAAGCAGAGTCATTTGGTATGGAAAGGGTACTTTCATTTCCTAAGGGGACACCTACGCCAGTTATTAAGCATTAGGTATGCCTTCTAGCCTTACAAGCACAGGCAGATTGGACACATTTACAGCTATTGAGGTCCCTCTTGCTTCTGCCTGTGAATTGTATATTATCAGAGCTTCAGATTGAATTATGCTGTAGTTCCTTGAGAGATTTAATAGAATGGTTTCAGACCTGTATAAAATTATTGAGTGACTATGACTTGAACCTTGATACGTTGGCAGCAGTTTATGTAAACACAAAGAAAAGTATCTTTGAATTTGATTGGAGAAGAAACAGAGAGTTAGCTCTGAGACATCATTTATTTACTAATTTAAAATATGAAATAAGAGCATATAACGATATACCTTTCTACTTAAGACAACACCCTTCAAGGAAACACTGCTGTGAAATGTTAAGCTTCAAACCGAATGTACTCTCTACTGGGGAAGTTAGAAGAGCAAGACAAGGTATTGAGCGATCTTTGACAGTATGTTGATATTGTTCCCAACATACTGAAACAAACCGCTGCCTCTTGATGGAATGCTTTGGCTTGGTCGAATCCAATTTTAACTTTTTTGAGCGCTTAATGCAAGATGCAAATTTCATTAATACAGAGTGTTTTTGGGCCAAGATTTTAAATAGCCGTGAATGATTGGATGTGACAATTTTAAGATTTTTGGAGATTGCATTGTGTGAAAGAAAATTAAAAGTTTTTGTTTCTGCTTCTTTTTATTCTTTTTCTATTTTTCTATTATGAGGTGAAATTAAATGAAGTATTCTGATGTATTGTATGTTCTAAATGTTTTAAATGTTAATTGTGAATTGAACTTGAATTGTGATGAAATGTAATTTTGTATGTGTGTATTTTACTATCAGAGTTTTGTAAAGGTTTATATCTAGCCAAATGCAAATAAATAAAAATCCCAGAACCCCTTCAATGGATTCTAGAAGCAGAAGAAGCATTTGATACTATTAAAAGAGGTTTGACAAATGAAACAGATTTAGGTTTGCCTGATTACAAAAAAAAGTCCACACTTTATTACCATGAGAGAAATTAATTTGCATTCGCAGTGCTCAAACAGAAACATAGCCTGTATCACAGACCAAAAGCTTATTATATTAAATCTAGATCTAGTGCCTGCTGGAAAACCGCCTTGCCAACAGTCACTAGAAACTACAACTCTAGCTGTACAACTATATGACAATATGGTATAGGTTCACCTCTGGAAGTAGCCATTCCCCATTGAATAGTTTCTCTGTTGTTGAAAACAAAAACGTAGCAATGTTAGTGTCTCGATCCAAAAATATTATATTTTATTATTGAACTCCTCCAATGTCACTGGCTAGATGTCCAATACTGAGCCCAACATCCTTGTTACCCCTACTTGCAGATTTGGACTCCATGACTGGGTACCACATGGCTGTGTAGCCAGAAGACATGAACTTCTAAAACCAAAGAAGTATCTTTTTGGCACGGAATACACAATTCACTTTGTGGCTGGATCTTGTTATACAGATAAAGAAGGTCAGCTATTCGTAGGTTATGCAGAATGAAAGCTAGTGAACAATGTGGAAAAACAGTGTGACATGAGTACAAGCAGCAGAATTGGTGGCAGTAACTGTGAGAAACCTGAGGTTATCCTCACTCCTAAACCCCCTGGATCTTCTTCTCAGGAAGCCATGGAAAAGGTCATCACTTTTGAAAGCTGACCCAGGGGTTGGAGACGCGAGGGAGGAAATCCTGGGCGGAGGGTCTTTGGAGATTGGGAGTGGGGTACCCACAGGCGAGACATGGTATCCGCCTTTCCCTATAGGAGACCACCCTAACCCTTCCCCGACCTTTATGGACTACTGCAAGACATCGCCCTCATGTCACCACATTTAACCTTTAAAAGTACTGGGACAAGGAAGAGGAGACTGAGAGTAATGATCCCTACACCTTCATTTTACCACTCTGGTCTGGGACGAAAAAGATGTCTGCAGAGCATGGTCAAAGTCAGACATGTCCCCTTAATCATTGTCCGACAAACTTAATGAAGGTTCCACACCTGCAACCTGTTAAGGAGTTGCAGTTCTATAAAGAGAGAGCACCACAGTGAGAAACAGGTAGGCCTGTGGGGAGGAGACCAGCAGGGCACCCATTTTTGAAGGAGACAGCCGTGATGGGACCGGTGGAGGAGCACGGAAGCCGGCCAGCAGCACAGAAAGCCTGTAAAGGCCACGGAGCATTGGGCCACTGGGCTTTCACAGGAGAGGGAGTCTCTGTGCCGAGGAATCAGCAGCCAGAGTTGCACAAGTGCATGAGGAAACAGGACGCAGTCCGCATCCACACAGAGACAGTGGCGATCATCATGGGCAAGACAGGCCCTAGTGTGTGAGCGGGACCCACCGTAGCTGGCCCGCCAACCTAAAAAGCAGGACAAAAGCAGCCGGAGCCGCCGAGGAACAAAAGACAGAGGACCGGCAGGCCTCAGTGAGAGAAACTCCACAGCCAGTGTGTTCTTAGCGAGCTGCAAATAGATAATGAATTACAGAGCTGAAGGGAAACTTGAAATGAAGTATGTTGGATGCATAGTGAATATCGAACTGAAAGAAAACTTGATATTAAGCATATTGAATGCATATTGAAACAGAACTGAAAGGAAACTTGAAATTCAACATATTGAATGCATATTGAATACAGAACTGAATGGAAACTTGAAATTAAGCATATTGAACATCTGTTGAATAACAAACTGAGTGAAACCTGGCAATTAAACTTATTGAATGTTGAATTGAGTAAAACTTTATGGGCAAAGTATATAACAGAGGAAAGCCAAAAACAAAGTGCCCATATGAAAACAACATTGTAAAAAATAGCAAGTGTGAAAAAGCGCCACAGAAAGTTGGGTCATGAGCAAGACACAAAGTGATCTTTTTGAATAAATGTAGTTTGGCAAGGCCAAAGACTGGCAAGAGGTCAATGACACATTATGTCAGAGCTAAGAAGTTAAGCAGGAGAAGCCATAGGAGTGTAAATACTGCACATAAATCCCAGAAGCTTAATAAGGAGAACCAAGGAACGTGATTCTGTACACAGAGACAAGTCTAGAAAAACCTGTGTGGGCTGAGTAGCCTAGGGATCCTGGTTGCACGACCTGTGATGGGTGGACAATGAAGTCTGACAACTGTGCCTTTGAGAAACAAAGACATTGTGAAATAGTCCAAGGAGAAGCACTGCAAGTGAGCTGGTGAAGCAATCCAGTTGTATTATACTTTTTGAATGACTGAAAGAAGTACAAGTTTCTGAGCTAAAGTCTTGGGGAAGGGAACCCTGAAACTTGAGGAACTGTTTAACTGAAACATAAGAAAGATAATTCTGAGACTATTGTGGAACTTTCTTGAACTTGGGGAAGTGGAGCTGAAAAGAAAGCTAAGAGCTGGAAGAAGCTCAATACTTTGTGTTGATCACCATTTCTTTGATTATTGACATCCCTACAAACTATTTAGCTTTAGTTGAGAGGGCAAGCATAGGTTTTGGACACAGACAGGCTTTTAAGTTGAACTCTTTGACTCAGACTTTACTTAGTTTTGTTCAGGTGGGGCAATCCGACCTTAGCATAGGACAAGTTGGGCCTTCTACCATACTGACATTTAAGTTCATACATATCTTTTGTTTGTTTTTTAAGTCTGTTATCTTTATCCTGCTTCATGATGCCTTCACATATCTCATGCTTGAAAACTGGCAGATCAATAAACTATAAAATATTCATGGATTCTAGATATTGATTTGGAGAGGCACAAACAGGATACATGATAATGTTTGGATCAGCCATTAAAAAACACATTTACATTGCACAGCTTTGGGAAGCAATAATGTTGCCCAAATATATAGCTGTGGGAAAGCGTGGAGAACACTGTCATCTAAATGACGCAGTCTCACGCAGTAATAATTTAGCTGCTATTAAGCAGGTAGCCATATCCAGTTCTCTGGCTCAATTTTCATAACAGTTAAAAGATGCAGAGGAAGCTCCTCCAGTCCAAAGACTAGAGGAGTGGGCTCGGATACAGGAGGTAGCACCAGAAAGAGAAAAAGGCTCCTGGTCTAAACAAGCTTACGCTTATCTCCCACGGAGAAACTTTCATCCTACCTAGCTCAACTATATCATGGACTCGCTCAAATAGGAAAGGTGGTATGATATCGACCCTCAACCGGGGCGGGTAAGTTCCAGACTTTTGTGCAATGGCTAATGAATATTACAAACAGTGCTTCATTTGACAGCAGCAGAATGCCAGAAAGGCAGTATGTACTACACTAGTATCCCATTCACGTCCCTACAGACTTTTTCTGAACTTTCAGGTGGACATTGTGAAGTTGTCGAAAGTGCAGTAACCTTTAGTATATCCTTGTCAGAATTGACACCTTTTCAGGTTGAATTTAGACATCCCCATGTTGATGGACACACACTATTACTGTGGGGAAAGTACTAATGGTGGGTTTCTTAATAAGGTTTGGTGTACCCATAAGCATGAACAGTGATTGCAGCACCCACTTTACCAGTCAGCTTCTAAATGAACTCTGCACAGCTCTGAACATTCAACACAAGCTCCACTGCCCACACCATCTACAGTCAGCAGGGCAAGACAGAATGGTACTCTAAAAAATAAAACTGCCAAAGCAATGTGCGGAAAAACCAGCCTAACGTGGATGGAGAGCTTGCTGCTGGCATTGCTCAGTATGTGTACTACTCCCAGATCAAGAATGGGACAGAGACAGCCTCCAAGTTGTGCCCTGCATACGACTTTGTCAGGACATCCGGAAGAATACTGCCCCTCTTCACAGCATGGTGATTATTTGTTCATCTGAGAATTCCAAATGAAGGCAGCACTGGCACCCAAATAGCGGGGACTCTTTCAGGTAATCTTTGTAAAGGTAACTACTATTAAAGTCAGAGAGATTGTTGCTAGTGTGCATGCTTCTCACTGCAAGTAAAGCGTCACATCAAATAAAAATGAATCAGTTGCTACGTATTAGTGTGCTAATCAGGATCTACTATATCTTTTGAAAATTGACTGGCATGTGTCTTTCCCAGGAACTAAACCAACTGTAGAGACTAACAAGACCAATAAAAAGAGTTCCTTTGAGCATGTTGTTACAACATCAGATGTCAAGGCGTTTACTTGGTATTACAGGAGGAATGTTAAATTTTGGCAATGTGGCAACTCTGATTGGAGGACTCATGGTTTGTGAGAGAGAGAGACTTGCTTTTTGGATTTTTCCCTTTAACAGGCAAGTGCATCGAGGGATAGGTTGTTTTGACAATAACGAATATTCTCCCTCATTTAATTGTTCTGGCCTCGGAAAACCCTCAACATGTCATCCTCTGTCTAAAACCCACTCCCCAGAATTCCTAGGAGTTTCAACACAAGGTACTGACCGATATTGAACGCTTAGAGGTGTCACAGAGCCACGCATTTCAGTCATGATGAAAAGGCGGCCATTAAATCTACTGAGACCATTTTAATCAAAAAAGCTGACAAAGGCATGGCCATAGCTGCTTTTGATAAACAAGATTATATTAATGAAAGCCTGTGCCAACTGATGACCCGTGATTGTTACAAAATCTTACAAGAGGATTCTACTTAAGTTCTGCTACAAAGCATTTATCTGAAAGTTACAAAAGCTGAACAACGGAGTAGGATCAGCAAGCAAGAGGCAGCATTTCTAATTAATGAGGAGTTTACTGTCCCCACTTTCTACTGCCTGCCGAAAATTCACAAAACCTTACTTAATCCTCCTGGATGACCAATAGTAGCAAGAGTACATTTGGTCCTTGAACCATTGTCCGAATTCGCAGACCATTACTTGAAAGGGTTTGTTAGCAACATGGCATCCTATTTGAAAGACAGTACACAAGCTATTACAATATTTGAAAACATGGAGTTTAATCCTGCACATAATCTTCTAGTAGGGTTGGGCATAGTCTTGCTCTACATTAGCATCCCCCAACAAGCTACCCTTGAGGTGATTGAAGAGGTACTGGGCAACAGAACCGATGGTGACCTTGTCCCAAACCCATTTATTATGTGGTGCATCGAAATTGAACTCACTAAAAATTACTTTCAAGCACCTTTTAGTTAAGCATTCATGGCCAAGAAACACAGCTGGGAAGATTTCCAATGGACTGTGTTACAGACTATCAAGGGTCACAACCTACAAGTCAGAGAAGAGAAACTGTTCAGAAGAGAACAAGAGCTGATCTTCCTGACAAAAAGTACCTCAATTGGCCTCAAAGAGGCGATAGAGTGGCACAAGATTACATGACTTGCTTGTGGCACTGATTGATCAAACCCAGCGTGTAAAGCATCACCATATTTATTCAACCTCTGGGGTGAGGCCATCAGTATCAACACAACAAGCTGGGTTTGTTTTGCCTACTATGTCCTTTCTCAGTTTGGCTCCTCTCGCTCCCCCGCTCCTAGCAGGTATTTGGAAGACAATGGCATGCTCCACTCCGGGGCCCGAACAGAGGTTGCTTTTGAGCCCCCATTCTTTGGCACCATTTAGTCAAGTCACATTCTTCTGGTGGTTTCTAGATGCCAGCGTAGAGAAATTACTTGACCACAATGTACTCATTGCTACTATGATGGAGTCTGAGTCCACCTTTAGGACCATATCAGCCTTCACAAATGGCCCGGGTCAGGGATTCATGTATTTAAGAGCTGTAATTATTTCATGGACTAGAGCTTCCACACATCTACATAAGAGTAGAGGGTGCACAGGAGGTCGTGTTTTGCAGACCCTACTAGTAGTGAGCTTTATTTTAAGCCATTGCTGCACTTTTTCCAGCTAATTTACCAGTAGCTATGTACTATATGCCTATTGCCGCCCCATTTCAATATGGTTGCCGGGTTCCAGACCACCCTATCAAAACTGAAAAAGGATAGTGTTTCCATAACACTGGAGACTCTCTCCGTAGCTAAGGGAGAAACAAGAGCAATAGACGCATGAACGGCTCCTGTACGCTTCTTGTTGATCTAAAGCTTTGTATGTTGCAGCTAAGTGGAAGCCCACTTGCCAGGCCCACAGCCGTTTTGGGCAAACCCGGAACATTTTAGTTTTTGTGTTATGTTTTTGTGTCTTCGACTAGCGTCCATGGAACTCGCGCTGCCTGGGTTGGTAAGTTACCACCTTGTAACAGCCCAATCTCAAGTCCACTACAAAGGAATGTAGCTAAGCGCACATTTTCTATAAAGGGAACTTTCCATTAACAATACTGTTATTCAGTGCAATGTTTCTATCTGCACTACTGGCATAGTCTAACTGACATGCAAATTGTTTGTTAAAAATTACAGAACCTTTCCTGTATTTTTCCTTACTCCAGGGCCATCCGTAATGCATAATACATAACTCATGGTGACGTTTTTCCAACATTGCATTTGACGCTAAGCGCGAGTTAAGCCCCCACAGCAAGCTCTTGGGGTGTTTTTGCTATTCCACTTTATGCATTAGCTGTGGCATCACACTTTCTGCATACGTATTTGTTTCAGCTAAATATTTTCAAGACCCAACTATATTATGGTTTAGCTTGACAGTGAAGCACTTCTTGGCCACATCTGAGTAGCAAGATTTTTTTTTTGGTTCTTTGATTTATTTATTTTATTTATTGGGGATTAATAATGCACTTATACATCAAAAGGTGTTTCAAGGCACCACAAGACAAAAGAGGGTGTGGGGGCAGGGATGAGGAACAACAAAAAACGCTACTGCTAGGCCTTGTGTCATTCGGATTGTGCAAGTGCAGTAACAAGAAGTGCAGGGGAATGGAGAGGGGGAGTGCAGGCCAGAGTGCAAATCTTTAATGCTAAGAAGGGAAGAGAATAGCGGAGAGCACACAAGTGCTGGGGGGAAGAGGGAGGTGGGCCCTGGGAAGGGGGCCCTGGGCTAGATGAGTGCAAAGGGAGACCAGGTGTACAGGGGAAATCAGGGAGTGCAGGGAAAGAGGATCCACATACTAAGTGCAACAACGGTTCTGGATCAGGCTCAGTAGGGTGTAGTCCCCCCAGGCTAGTAAAGGGGGAGTGAGCCCAGGTAGGGCAAGTGCATGTTTGGGGGGTCAGAGAGGAACAAAGTATTGGGGTAGATTGAGTGAGGAGGGCCTGGTAACCTGTATGACTCAGAAGGAACCAGGCATCCAGTCAAAATGCATCAGAGGGGGAAATTAGCAGGGGAGGTTAAGGGGGAAAGAAGAAGAGAAAAGTAAGGTCTTGAGAAACTTCCGGAATTTAAGGAGATCCACCTCAAGCCTGAGAGGGGCAGGGAGGCCATTCCAGAGGGAGGCTCCTGTAGAAGAGAAAGCTCTACCCACCATTCTCTGCTAGAAAAAGCATCTCATATGCAGAGAGTTGGAAATAGAAGATTGAAGGGCTCTAGCACAGAGGTATTTAGGTAAAGACAGTTGGAGGTAATGGGGTCTCAGGCCCCAGAAAACCTTGTGGATGATGAAGTGGTTCTGGAACTTGATCTTTGCAGCAACTGGGAGCCAATGGGGAGATTGTGGGGCTGGATAGATCTAGTCCCTGGGCTTTATGGCAAGGACAAGCCTCACAGTCCTATTCTGGATTGGTTAAAAGGGGCAACGGGAGGATTTAGGCATATTGAGGAAAGGCAGTTACCTGAGATCTTGAGACAATGAGTTTCTGGGGGAAGGTGAGGAAAGGGAGAATGCCTCTGAGGAGGTGAGGCTGAAAGTTGCCCTTTGTGACAAGGTCCATGATATGAGAAGAAAAGGAGAGAGAGGAGACAAAGATGACACCGAGGTTTTTAGCCTTACAAGAGAGTGAGAGGAGGGGGATCAAGGAGGGCGGCCAGAGGGTAGGTGAGTACTCTCTATGCCTGGTTACAGTTTTTATGAATCAACTTTTGAACTGCATAGGGTATCTGGGTTGCATCACAAGGTTTTTTATAGTTCTTATACACATGTTTTTCACAGATAACTTTGAATTGTGAAAAAGTCTTTGGATGGTTTCACGTGCGACCCATTTATGAGAAATACACGACAGTCCCCCGGGGTAATGGATTTATTTTGATATTACGGGGCACGATTATTATGGGCAAGATTACTGGGGTAATTATCTTCTCCTTTCTACATGACTTGGGTTAGTGGCTATTTATTTGTCTTTTTTGGTATCCTAGAGTGTGGAAAACGCCAAATGTTGCAAGAGACTGTAGCTAAGAGATTGTTCCAGAGCATACTAAGGGTTTCTCATTACAGATCCCCTGAACTGCAAGTGATAGTATTAGCCCCTGATGAATGTTCAACATTTTTGGAATCAAGAACAGACACATGTCGAGCAACTGCCTTTGCTAATTGCAAAGGCATATGTAAAATGTATATTTTTTACATTGAATCATAATAACTCTATGAGGTTTGACATTAAATTGTTGGCTATGTCAAGTTACCCATGTTTTGCATATAACAGACCGCTTCTACCTCGTTAGAACGAGAGTCACTTTTGCACATTTGCACAGTTTTATTGTATGCACTATACATATTTTCATATACTACTTAGTTTGTGCCTCTGTGCTTATTTATTCTTGTTGTATGTATTGTGCCATTCTTGATTTTTTTATATTTATTGAATAAAGCATTTTGTATATTCTAACTCATGCCATTTGCCATTTCTGTTGGTGTTTGTAAACATTACAATTTGGGTTTTCCATAGTCAGCTGATACTGAGTTCCTCCTAACCACAGTGCTTGTATTATAGGGATATGTTGTTTACCCATGCCCTACACTGCCTAATTGACTGTCTGGTGAGGATTATGTGAAAGCCTTAGCATTCACAGAACTGTCACCTACAGCCACTTTCATAAAACAGACGCATGCCCTGATTATGACTGTCCCTTTGCCCGCAGCCACCAGTGAGCTAAATTGGCTTATACAATCACACTACTCTTGTCTGTTTTTATATTGCACTTTTAACCTATATTTCATATATGGTGGTTGACAGAAGGAGAGGATCTTAACATGGTAAGTCAATTGCACTGTTAGCCAACAGTATGGAATGTGACCACACAACCCCTCGAGAGAATAAAGAAGAACACTTAATTCCCAAACGTGGATTGATTTGTTTACAGCCCCCAGTACATGCTAGGGTTGGACTGGTGTATGAAATTGTCTCAGGCACCAATGAAAAAGAGGACCACATTTTCAAATGGCAATGCATTCATGTGACAGACTGTTTGAGTAGTACCCAAGGGGGAGGCTTTTGATAAAATCTGGTCAAAACTACTAGCCACATGGTCAAGTAACTTATCAAACTGGCCCACATGGACCAAAAAAGTGGCCCACTTTGGTCCAAACACCAGTCCCACACTAGCATTTTGCAGTTTTGCTTCGGTCATTGCCCTATTGCCCTACAGGTCAGTCGGAGCCTGGTACATGAAATGTTGACAGGGAAGAGGCAGACGCTGGAGGTAATATTAATCATTATACCAACAGTTTTTGTTACTCAGTGACTCATTTAATTTCTGAGATTAAGATGGCAGTCAAGAGAGTTTGCGTTGATATGCCTTACCTTTACTTCAACCTTCAGATTACTCCAGTTCTATTGATGAGTTATCTGTCTCCCATTTTATAAATGTCACTGAATTCAAAAGTCTCCTGTGGGATGGTTTTACCCATGCATCCAAGCCCTACCATACATCTGTGCAGTACTAGCATGGAAAACATCATGATGGCCAGAACTCCACAGAGAGTGCACAGGGAAAACATGAAGAATAGGCTGCCACCCATTTTTGCCTATGTTGTGAGCACAGGAGGACACTGCCTAAAACCACCATTGGGCTACACACACAGTAGCCTGAAACCATGGGAATGGCAATGCTGATTGCCAAAAACAACCCAGAACTGTGGGGAATTCATTTTCTTAATGTCAAAAATGGATGCAGTGCCCACCACTATCAGAAAGCCGGCGTTTTAAAACCGCCAGACTTTTGTGTAAAACTGAACAAATGAACCGAAACCAGGCTAAGGAAAGACTTGCTAAGAGGTGGATACAATGTAAAACTATATTCTGAAATGACTTGAAGGAAGTAATTATTTAATGTATATATAAAAAATAGCTGCATGTAAGTTGGATTTGAATGTAGAAAACTGGGAACTAAAGTGACATTTAGCTGAATTCTGCCTGACAACTACCCCCGACAGGAGTTAAACTGGCTCAACAACTTTTCCCAGGCCTGGCTGCATCCTGCTGGCCCCACCAAAAGGAGATCACATGGCCCTGTTGATTGAAAGGGGAGTGGCCCCTGGGGACTACAGGGAGCTGAACAATGGGCCTTCTTTGGCTCAGGCAAATGTTATATTGGGGGGGCCGTAAAGTGGCTTCCTCTTGGGAGAAGTGGGAGGAGAAGTGCCTGTGAGAGCCAGCTGAGCTTGGAGGAAGTGGATAAACCAGTTATTCCATCATGTGATGTGGGAAGCCACACCCCTTTTTGACCAGGGCATAATTTTAAAAAGATAAATAACTCATAGTGCGGACTGGTCAAAATTATATAAATAATACCATTATTCTTGTGATTTTTCGGTGCACATTTTAAGAGGTGTTAGGACCCTGTGGTATGTTCCTGGGGATAGTAGCGGAAAAAAAGGTTGTTACTCCAAATGTCTGCATGTTAAAAATCTGACGCTTTATTTTCTGACACCCATATCCCTGGTGCACATTTGTGTAAAATCTGGAAAGGTTTAGAGGTCGTTATCTGGATGAAAAGGGGAGAATTCTGTCATCAGTGGACACAACATCGTACAAAGACAGGGATCGGATGGTTTGGTGCTACAGAAAATATGTTAACTGGACCTATAATATGAGAAAAATGGTACATAGATAAATATGTATTTGGATTAGAAATAGATTGTGTGCAATTTGACAAGGGGAGGTTCCTCTGACCATAAAACCTACAGCATCACTCTGACACTCCATTTCTTCCCCCCAATCAAGGGAGAGAGGAAAGCTTGGCCAATTATAAGTGAGAGGGGCAGGCTTAGCTAGGCCCAGACACACACCCATTTTCAAAACACATAAAAAAGGCCACTGAAACCCAGGTAGGGAATTCACTTTCCACTTTCTTGCGGGACGCTTTGCCGGGAGACTCCAGACTTCAAATCCATCAACCTCCAGAGACCAGAGATCCAGAGAGACCAGAGACCCAGAGAGACCAGAGATCCAGAGAGACCAGAACTGTGCAGTGCTGTGAGCAGAACCAGTGCTTGACAGACCCAGAGAGCAGAGCTGACCCAGATAGCCGGGACTTCAGAACCATCCGCCGGAAGTCCCGTCCAACCTGACCAGACCTTGACAGCTTATTTCAAAAATATAGTGTGAGTACTCAATGTGCCAAAACCAATTTCTTAGATAAAATAATCTAATCCAAACTATTTTAGCCTATTAGAACTGCCTCCTAGAATTATGTCATTCTAGGCTTTCCAACGAACCTAAAACTGACTTCCTACTCCTTATAGTGCCTCCGTAATTACGCTCGACGCGCGCGAGTAAATTTGCAGCGATTTGACATTTTGCACAATTTCAGCCACGTGTAAAAATCAGCAGCTTCTTGCTTTCCTTTGCTAAATTTCGTTTTAACCTGCTGGTTACACATAGAGCATTGCTAAAGTGAGCCTGAACTAATATAAACTAGATATCGCCCACCCTGAACATCTACAGGGAATTAAAAGCATTTTTAGCACATTTCTCACTTCATTGTCATCACATTCAAAGCATTTTGGGCCTGTGTTTCAAACCTCTACCTGTTTTCCTCTAAGCTTGCTGGGGGGAACTGCATTTCGTATTGCATTTTGCTGGGATTCTTGAAGACCGTGTGCTCTCCTTCCATTTCCTACATTGCAGAGGGGGGGGAGTGAATTGTCAAGGAAAAGTGATTACATTGTCTTTTGTTGAAGCCATATCAAGTTATTTTCTGTACTGCATTTCATTCATCATTGCGTTTCCTTGAACCATATAAAGCATTATTTCCCACCTTATTCTTCTGTTCCTATTCATAAGTTACCTCTTGCTGATTACTGCTCATATTCACAAGTGTAATATCCATTATCAATTTATTTATAGAAGTGTGATATATATATATATATATTGTTTCAATTTTCAAATAAACCTTTTAATTTGCAAAACAAACCTATTTCTTGGCTCAGTGGGGTCAGGGGGATTCTAAGAGGGGGGTGTTATACAAGGGTTGTCATCCAGAGTACTGAACTGGACATAAAAATACATCAATAAGGATTTTCCTCAGCATCCCAGACTAGGCATTGACTTAGCTGTAGTGTTGATTGAATATCGCTTACAGTCCCTGCGATATCACAACAGGCGATTCGGTATAGAGTTGGTAGCGAGAGAAATAGGTCTGGGTATAGACACATAATCATCAATGCAACTTTAGGCACCATCACAGTTTCATGACCTTTATCTGCCTTTGATTTAACTTCTCAGTTTACCAAGTGCTCAAGGGTAGCAGCGATGAGCCTGGTGCAGAAGCGGCGCAGACGCAGCAGGTATCGTTAACATCAAGGTGTAAGAGGGATGTGGGAGACAAAATGTGGGATGGATCGAATACAGCCCTTGCAGCATAGAGTGTGTTCTGGGGCTAATCTATCAGGAGCCCAATCGACAATGCGTGGGCCCAACAAATAATATCACATCATGCCAGCGGACAGATTGTAACCTGGACTGGATGACGCGAAGCAGCCAGGACTCATCAGGGTACCTGACATGAGACCCGGGTACAAGCCCAGATCTCTGCATAGGATTGGGCATCAATTGGTAATTATGACCACTTCTGCCTCCACAGCTGCAATGCCTTAGTAAGCTAATTAGAAGCCAGGTTGTGGTAGTGGGTAAGCGGTTGCAGTAGGTACCGCACTACAGGGTATAGTTGTGTTCACTACCAACAACAGCTGTGTACATATGATAGGGATAGCATCAACAGATATGCACCTTTTACCTAAAACTAGCACAAAGGTACATAATGTTTACTGGCCAGCAGAAAGGCCCGAGGTTTCACTTTTACAACCAGACATAATGCCAAACTAGGCCAAACTAGTTACACATAGGTACACAATTCTTTTGAATGTATTGCCACTTGTACAAAGGATTGAAGAAGTGAAAACTGAGTTGCATGTTTTAGAAAAAGTGTATGAGGAGGACAAGAACGCTTTTAAAATCACACATGTGTATGCCACCGTATGAGCCCATTCTGATCTTTTATGGGTACTGATCGAGACATAAAGCTTGAGCAATCCTCAGCACAGCCCTAGGCCTCATGAGCTTTTCTTTCCTTTTAGCAGGTGTCTTTCTATGCTGCTGTGGCTGCAGAAAGCATGGGAACGCCATCAATGGTTATGTCTCCAGGTCTCCTCAAGCTATGGAAACAGCTGTATTCTATTACAGTGTTAGAGTTCATTGTGATATGCATGGACAGAAACAATGAATTTGACGAAGAGATTGATTCCCTGATGAACACAGATGTGTATTGTATTGCAGGAGAGTAAATTCAGCTCTGTAGACCTGGTTCCCTATTCATCGTTTAGCAGGGCGAGGGATGGAAAGTGTACACATATTTAAAAGATTAGTGACAAAAATCCTACCACCCTATGTTGCACTTAAGTACAACATGGGGGACAGGTGGCAGCAATATCATTTCTATAGCACAGGAGATTCCTCTTTGTGGCATTTGAACTCGCCAATTGAAATACTTTATTTAGTGCTGCTTTTGTTTTAGCAGACCTTTTTTTATATACTCTATTTGGTCTTTGGTTTTAGGCCCTACTTTGTTTCTCCATGATTCATATCAGGACAGGAGCAGAGCAATACCTGTACAATGTCTGTCTTGTAGTTTTGTGAGCCGGGACTTTTCACCCATGTCACTGATTGAACTGGGTAGATCCATCTCATGCATAGGGACTGTTGAACAGACAAGGGGAGTTGCCTTGATGGGAGGGGAAGAATAGCTCCTCCTGAGAGGCATGCAGAGTGAGCTGGTCACCTGATATGCTATTGTGATGCGTGCATCAACATTGGACTCATGTCCATGTAAGGCCAGAATGTGTTTGTCTAGGGTAGGAGGTGTGATTCTCAAATGTTCTAAAAGTTTGTTTTTGAATTGTTCACCTGACTGGCTACAAAGGGAGGGCAGGGGATGGATGATAGGGTCGGTTGTTGCAGTCAGTTTCCACGAGGATGAACTGTTTTCGTACTTTGTCTTGAAAGACAAAATCAAGCTGCCTCTGACTGGTCACTATCCGAAACTCATGAGTGAGCTTAGTTTCTCCAACAGAGTTTAGTGTCGTAAATTCGCTATGGCTTTCTAATTGTCTTGCCTTTCTTTTCATGGGAGTCCACCACACCCCTGTCTTTCGGCTCAGCCATCCCACAGCCTACTTTCTCATCCATGCTTATAGTCTCCCCCTCGTCAAACTAGATATCCAGAATGCTGCAGCGATCAATCTACGACAACCAATCTGTATACTATAAATGTTATGTACGTGAAATCACTTCAGACAAGCAGGATGATATGCTATGGTTCCTTTGGTTTCAGAACCTGTGTAAATGCCTGACAAGTAAAGATCAAGATATGAACAACCACTTTAGTTCAAATTGTTTGATGAGTAATAAAAGTTTTCGATATTTCATTACCCCTAGTTGCATAGATATGAAATGATAACTGTTTCAATACGTGAAAAGGGGTCATGTTTTGGACATTTTGTTTTGATATGTATGTGTATGGTTTGGTTGAGTAATATACGGTTACAGTAATCGAATTATGACACTTGGCATGTTGGAAAAGGGTGTGCAACATTTTTGTTTTTTGTGGGTGTTCCTTATTGCATACTGTAAAAAAAAAAATCAAAAAAAAAATCAGTTGGTTTGATCATTGTTTTATCTACATTTTGAGAATCAGTATGTGCTTTATTCCCAGAACTAGAAAAAACAAAATGGCTGTCACAGCTTGTTTACTCAATTCCATGTTACTCAAGCAACACAGCTAGTGCAAAGTGAATTTGTCATTATTTAGCAACGTTGCAAACGCTAGATAAATGTAGCTCCAAGTGGACAATGCTGGTAACAAACTCCTTGTTAGTATTTGTACCCTGGTGGTGCAAGACCCACAAGGCAATCATGATGTGATTAGCTCTGGGAAATGTAAACACCTTTACAATTTACACAAACGTGTTTCACTAATGGTGTGTAATCCTGTCGCTTTACTACCCATATATGACGTACACATATTTGTATACAAACAAACAAACAGCAGTCTGTCTGATGGCTGTGGGTACTTCAGAATAGTGGAAAGGGGAGGCCAGAATGCAAGCACAGCTATCTGTTTGACGAATGACACTTCAGTTTCAACTCATTTCACAGTCAAAATGCTTCCTGCGTAGACCTGCACATTGCTTGGCATCTGTGAAGAAAACAGGGTTTTGTTTCTCATGCCATTCCCGCATTAACAAAGGGCACATGTTGCGAAGTGAACACAATCGAACAGAACCACAGGCGTTTTACTACGTCTCCTCTCCGTCTTGAAAACTCTTTCAACAGATGTTGAATACAAATACACACCATCTTACAGCTCCTAGCCCGAGGGAGAAATATCAAGCTGCTAGCAGCGGACTAATTCTTCTAATATGTCAATCTGTAATCCATAGGCTCAAGCGTAAAACATGCAAATAGCGAAAGGGCTTTCTTCAGAATAATTCCCAATTCAAATCTGCTACAGAAGGCCTTCTTCACAGATGTGCAAACATCATGAACACTCGTCTAAATCTCCACAGAGACCATCCACTCTTTTCCTTGATTCTCGGTCGATTGCTGTAATATGAGGCAGGTATCATCAAGTACCCCTAGTCAAAAAGGAAGATCATCCTGGAATCATTCTGGAGTCATCCGATGACTCCATTCTAGAGTCATCCATGGATAGTTCAGGAAGATAATCCAAAGTATTCCCACAGGACAAAATATGTAATGAGATGATGACTCTTGAGTCATCACTTAAACTACTCCAGGATGAGTTTGGATTACTTCCAGTGATGATCTTGGATTACTCTAGGATGACTCCATGACAACTCCAGGATGACTTCATGACAACTTCAGGATGGGTGGGGATTACTCCAGGATGACTTCAGATTACTCTAGGATGACTCGATGACAACTTCAGGATGAGTTGGGATTACTCCCGGATGACTTCGGATTACTAGAGGATGACTCCATGACAACTCGAGGATGACTTCATGACAACTTCAGGATGGGTGGGGATTACTCCAGGATGGTTCCATGATAACTTTAGGATGGGTTTTGAATTGTGAAGGATTATTGCAGACCACTCCAGGATGAGTTTAAATGATTTCAAGATGCTTCCAAAAGATTTAGGAAAAGGGGTTGGATTACCCCAGGATGTATCCCTTTTGAGTAAGATTGGTGGCATCACTTTAGAATGACACTATTTAGACTTACGTATAGTGTACTGGAAAAACTCCTAGGGAATTTTGCAGCCGTCACTTCCCCTCTTTGACTTCTATGCTGTAGCACCCAAATGTCGTTAACTAAGCTGATTTAGCGTACAAAATTGCAAATCCCCCATGTCACGAACCAATATGTAAACTCCCACATTTCATTTCTCACCTCTAGCTAACATGTCCTCACACCCAATAAACTCCCACAATTACAAAGTGCTGCACTAAAATACACAATCTTCAAATAAACCCAAGCAATGGCATCCTTTTGGTTTAATGCACCCGAAATATGTTAACTAGAAGTCCTTCCTGGTAGAAGCAATGAAATCCCACAACAATCCTATAAAAATCCCAAAGCGATGTTAACTATAACCCTGAAAAGAAACCCTCTTGTAGGCATTACACTCACTGGGTCTTAGTCGTCATTTGGGTAAAATGATATGACAGTCGAACAAGGCTAATGGGATATCATCTATTTTTAAAAAAGAACACACCTGCTTTTAATTCAATTGCATTTATTAAAAGAGGCACAATGAGGTTCAACCTGAAAATGGGCAGATATACACAAGCATGACTGTAGAAATCCCAGAACTGGGTACTTTACAATTAGTGCACATGTATGGATTTAAAAAAAAAACAATACCAGCCAGGGAGTCGAACCCGGATATACCCAGTAAGCAAGAAGTCAGGTACGGACCAAGCTCACAGAGCAATTGTGAAGCAGGTACCCAGACTCAGCACAGCTTTCAAGGAAGTTAGGTGGGGAGCCAGAACCAGGCAATGAGTCAAATTGAGACCCAGGGCAAGCCCAGGGAGCAAGGGTGAAGGAGGGACCCGGAACCAGCGCAGGGAGCCAGATGGGTACCCAGACACAGCCCAGCAAGTAAGGAAGTTTGTTAGGGACCCAGAACAAGCCAGTGAGTCAAATGGGGAACCAGAGCAAGCTGGGGAGCGAAGGATTCTGATGTGGACCTAGGGTAAGTCCAGGGGAGTCAGATGGTGACCCAGAACCATCCCATGGAGCAAGGGGGGGCACAGGCACAGACCAGGGAGTTGGGGGGCACGTCGCATCCCAGGGAGGAAAACGGAGGTGTGCACACAACCCAGAGATTAAACAAGATGGTGGTGCAGACTCATCCCAGGGATCAAGCAAGTGTTGGGGCGGCCCTTGATTACCCTTGGGAGCAGAGGAGAGGGAAGACGCAGACCCAGCCCAGGACGCCAAGGGAGGGACACCGGCCCACGGAGCAAGAGAGTAAGAGAGGGGAGGGCACAAAACCATGTGAGGTAGCAAGGGGTGGCGGGGACTCAGCCACAACGCAGGAAGCAAGAGGGCCGGGGGGCCCCAGACAAGTACAGGCAGCAATGGAGTTCCCCTGAACCAACCCAGTTAGCATTTTATAATACAATAACTAAATGTTTTGAAAAATAAGATGAATTTTGCATTCTGTAAATAGTAACTAGACTTGCGTAGAAAAAGACAAGTCAGGTGCCTTCTGCTTCAGACAGTAGATCCCAATTGTGTTCGGCAGTGCTTTTCGGTATTCAACAGCAGAGTGTTCTCCAAAGCCCATTTCTGTTGCTTTAATGGATACATTCTGAAATGCAAAAAGGAATCATTCTGTAGAAATTGTTTGAAAAGAGCTGGAAAAAGATGCTTAACAAACATAACTTTGCTGAAGAAGTGCCTGGCACAGAGATGCCTGGATGAAAGGAAGTGCAGTAGACAATTAGCAGTGTACAAGCTTCAAATAAATATATTTAACATATGTGTTCTGAATGGCATTTATGTACCTTTTATTGCTTCTTGTCACTGACAATCCAATGTTAATCTTCCCTTTTCTGCCATTTTGCTACATTCACGTGCCAGCGTTTTTTTCAGCAGGTAGGGGCCGAGTTGCTCATCTGTCTTTTTGTGCCGACATCACAATCTCCCTTGGTTCACCATGTAGCCTGTAACGAGACGAATGTTCCTATGTGTATATAAGAAAAGAAAAATGATTAGATTTCTCAATCCTGAAAAACTATATCAAGATCTGGAAATTGTTCAGATTTCAATATTTAATAAAGCCACATCCACAATTATATGCTCTCTTTTTGGCGGTCTGTGTATCTTGTTTCCTTACTGCTTTTCTGCCTAACTGGTTATTTATTCACATAGTATCGTGCTTTGGTGAAACAGCTTTGTAAGCACAATACATACAATTGTAGATCTGTAGGCTTAGGCATATAGTCAATTGCAAACTTTACAAGGGTATCAACCCCAAGATGTCTTCACAGGAATGCCGGGGTAGAGGCGAGAGATGAGGCAGGAAAAGACTAAGATTTCACTGGCATATTGACTGAGAAGATAAAGCATTACATTTAATAGGGGTGTCAACCAACTTGCTTTTTACTCAAGGAGTGCTTACTTCTGATGCTGATGCCGGACCAGGATCAGGCACTCGGTGGTTCCGGTTCCCCTCTTTCTTCACTGAAGAGCCAGTTCCAGGCAGTGTCCGATGGCCAGCTTCCGATGCCAGTCCATTCTATCCCAGTACACCGAAATAGTAGCACAAACATTAATATTACACATGACCAGTGACCAAATTCCCTTCTGCCCCCAACTGCTTCAAGGCGTGACGAGTCAAGGGAAACAAAGGGAGGGTGGACAACAATCATACTAAGCCAGGTGACATTCGGATCGCGCTAGTGCGTGGGAAGGGGGCAGGGATAGTGCAGTACAAGATGATAGCAATAAGTAAGTGACGGCCAGCAAGTGGCAAGTGCATGGGTAAGTGCAGACATCAGGGGGCTGGTAGGGGGACTGTAGGGGTGTGGGGGTTGCTAGGTGGGCAGTGCAGGTGTGAGACGCTGGTGGGGGAGGGGCTGGGCCCGTGATCAGAGGGTCTCCAGGTAGCCAGTGCAGTTCAGGATACAGCCAGGAGGTCAGCAGAGGAGAGGAGAAGAAAAAGCAGAAGCAAAGAGAAAGGTTTTGAGGTGCTTCCGGAACAGAGATGATTCTCCTCAAGTTTAAGGGAGGCTGTTCCAGAGGGATGCATCAGCCGAGGAAAGAGATCTACCACCAACTCGTTGTTTTGAAAAGAGACTGACCCTGAGGGATTTGGAGGCGGATGAGCGAAGAGCACAAGAAGTAAGATATTTAGGAAGAGAGAGTTGAAGGTGTTGAGGCCCCAGAAGGCCTTGTGGACGATGCAGAGGGTTTTGAAGTTAATCCTTGCAGCCACTGGGAGCCAGTGCAGAGATTTCAGTCCTGGAGAGATACGATCCCTGGGCTTGAGGCCAAGGACAAGTCTTGCAGTACTGTTCTGGATAAATTGCAGGGGGTAGAGAGTAGAAGCAGGCAGATTTAGAAAGAGGCTGTTGCAATAGAGTCCAGCCTAGAGAGAGAGCTCTGGAAACAGTGAGCTTCTGTGGGGAAGCAGAGGAAAGGAAGAATACCCCTGAGGAGGTGCAGCTGGTAGTGTGACTTCTTAGAGACGTCAGAGATGTGAGGAGAGAAGTAGGGTGTGGCGTCGAATTTGATCCAGCGGTTTTCAGAAGCATAAAATTGCAGAAGTGGTGCCTGGCACACGGATGCCTGGATAAAAGGACGCACAGTAGACAATTAGCACTGTACAATCCCCAAATAAATATATTTAACATGTGTGTTACCTTCATGTCGCCCTAGGGACTCAAAGACTGCACACCCCTTACCTGGGTCGACAGCAGCAACAGGCCGAGGATCACAGGAGAGGCCGCAGCATCTCCTCCATCCAACGAGCTACCTGCAAGAAGTAGACACAGTTTCAGGCTTGGCTGAACCCCTTCCTAGAGAGTGCAGTCTGAGCCTAGCTGCACGCGCATAATGACGCAAAGGCACAGAATTGAAAGCAGAGCACCAAAAGTTTATAGTCAGGCAAGGCTGCAAACAGGAGCACAGCCGAACGTCTGAATTGGGTCTTACTCCCCCCCCTCCCCTTCTCAGAGCAGGATGTTACTACATCCGGAACTAATAGTTCGCCTGCAGCTCCAACACAGCCCCCCCTGCACCTCCCCCAGCTACCTGAGTCTACCGCATCAACCATACCCCTTCCAGGCGGGCTTCCTTTTGTTGTGCAAAAAGTAAAACACAGAGAGAGAACCAAATGAAATAACAGCGGATTTCCCACCTGTTACATTCGTCCGTGGTCGCAAGCTAGCACCCCATTTTGCTGCCCTTACACCCTGTGCCAGGCTTCCAAGAGGAGGGGGGGTCTGTTATTTACCTGCACAGCTGCGAGTAATGCAGCCATCATGGTAGGGATGGAGTGATGCCCTGAGTCTCGCGTGATGACATAGTAACCACATTCCAGGATACGCTGGGGTTGCACCGATGAATACATGACATTTACCAGGGCTTGTCTGCAATCATGGCAACAGAGACCACACGTTATACATATAACTTTTCCTTCAAGCTGCCTTGGTATCTTTATCATTTCTTTGAAATGCCCATTAAGTACAACCGAAATGGGCATGAATTGTTTTCTTACCAATTTGATACTGTAATTGTATTGTTCAAATTGTTCCATAACATGTAAAAAATTACTTTCTAACGGGTACATAATAATTCTTTACTTCCGAATCCTTCACATGGCGCCGAAACAACTGTGGGTTTGCCCTGAATAATACAGCGTGCGTGCGTGCACTGTGTGCGAGCGAGAGACAGCTGGCCTGCCAACATAGAATTTTGAACCCAAATTGCCCTGGTAAACAACCCTAATGATCGCTAATGCTATACCCGCTTTATATTCCAGTGACACGTATAGTTTCTGGTGTGCAGAAAATCCCTGTTGATTCCAGTGGCATCAGGGAACTGGGGACCGGTGTATTTTGTTCTCAGTTGGCATCTTTTACACAGCCTGATCGGTAGGGGTGCGAGAAGAAAGACTCCGCACATGCACACGAACTCTGTCGAGAAGAACACAAGTTTTATTTGAATTTGTTATGAAACATTAGCGTCCCATATCCCCTTTGCCTGCAGGACATCCAGATTTCACGCAGGTAGGGCTTCATTGCGTGCGTCGCAAGGGGATGGAGAAAGGAATTATTTTCAGGGCGGCAAAGGGTAGGCAGCAATGGCGGCGCCTATAAACTTTCCTCGAAGTGCATTCACATAGCGACTGACATTGAATGGGGAGCGGAGGGCGAGTAAACAAAAGTGAATTGGGGTGAAAAGGGCATCTACTTAAAGGCCTGCTTTGGCATAGCAGCAGCTCTGGTAGATAGGGGACACAGACTTTGCCGTGCTGATTGGGACAGGATGCTTTTGAACAAAGGCAGCTCACGGCTCGCCTTGTAAATCAAATTAATGTGTCCTGAGAGACACGCAGATCCCCAGCATGCCAACCGAATGCCTTAGAATTAAATAAGCCCAAAAATGCCCACAAATGTACTGCCTCCTTACCTTACTGTGGCTTAATTTGCTCAAACCACACGGACGGATCATGCAGGTCAAATTCTCTTTATCCGCCATTGCTGCACTTGACTTCCAGAAACGGAAGCCTTTGTGTAGCCCAACGGACCCAGGAAAATAGCACAAACATAGCCCAATCAAATTATGACCAATCAGCTCCAATATTCAGTGTCAATCAACAATTATTTATTTATTTTTATTCATACTGTTGTGGTTAAGTAAATCTTTAACACACCAAACAATAAAATACAAAAATACATTAACAATGCAATACAGTACATGTAACCCATATGTTATTAATAATTAAAACATTAAAACATCCCATACTCTGTCTGTTAGGCTTCACTCCTAACAGACAGAGTATGGGATGAGGTGTGAACGCACTGCTTTCCCTGCGCTACTCTAAATTCTTTAATACACAGTTCTGAACCCTCCCAATGGTATGTATTTTGCCAACCTCTGAAGCCTGAAAACTAGATACACGCAGGATTGACATGTGGCCAACTTTGCACCAGACCTGCCGATGAAATGGCCAAGCGTTAAATCTCAGTTACCAGTTTAATGGTATCCACTACTGAGTTTAATTTGCTTTCTGACTTTGAGAACATTCAGACATGTAATTGCTGATTTTACGATAGCTGGCAAGCTAGCAATAGCCGGGAAGATAACTCAAGAGGTTGAGCGCTTGCTGCTGCGTTATGTGTGTGATCTGCAAGTTGCAGGTTCGAATCCCGGCAAGGCCAACTCAGCCTGTCATACTTCTGAGGTTGATAAATGCATACAAACACAGGTTGGGTGTGTTTTGTTGTATATAAAGCACTTAAGTGAAAGTGCTATATATTAACATATCATTATCATTTGGCCTTGGCCATCTGCTTGCATTCTCAGTAATTTGGTGATATGGGCCTATACACACTGATATTAATGATGCATATGCTGATCCATTCTTGTATGAAATGTATATCACATTACAGTGATAGTGTAACCATATTTTTCGTAGTGTACTTAGGAACAATGCTATGCGATGCCACTTCGTGTTTTGTCAACGGGTGAAAGGTCGTGTTCATTCGCTTCCTGTGATGTCACTTCGGGGTGGGGTCAAATGTGGTGAAAGGTAAAGTGATGACCCTTCAGTGACCCTACACTACCCCCACTCACACTACCTCTACTTTCTCTACCCCCACCCAGCCACCCTACCCCCTCTTTATCTACCAGCCCCACATTGCTTTTCGATATTCACATGTCTCAAAAGTAAGACATTTAACAGAATAGCATAACTATACATAGAACACAGTGTGTTTAAAAATACAAATATTTTACTATAATCTGCTGCTCCCCCAGCAACCCCACTCTCCTCAGAAACTCACTTTCTTTAAAAACACACTTTGTTATGAAAAGCACAGTTAAATGAAATCCTCTTTATTAACCAGCTGCACGCCTCTGTCAAACAATGACTAAAAGTAGGAGACATTATCACAAAGGTTATGTTTGTCAGCTGGTTTATCATGTGATTTCCATACGTTTTAAGTCATCTCCATCAAAACCCAAACATGTCCACAAACTGTAGCTGGTAAGATATGTGGTTAAGTACTTCAACTGCAAGACTGGACTCCAGTGATTTCACCACTTCCCTAAAGCGCTTATCATGGGAAAATCATTTTGATCTTGCTGTCCCTAGTCTGACAACATTTGAGGTCCCTGGGAGTGATTTAATTTATTTGCAGGGAATGCACTTCTAAAAAGGCCTCAGTCATGGTATTGCTCCAAATGTTTCCTTGTCTCCCCTGGGGTCCTAATATCTCCCTTTCCAGTGCAGGGAACCACACAAGGGGACATTCTGGGTTCATGTATGAGGTTTTTCAGTTCCGATGGTGGACAATTTGCTATAAGGTAAGGCAATGCTGCATATGCCTGTTGTAATACAATGGGAGGAAAGTATATTCTTAAATGAAGGCGTTTTTCCAGCAGGGTGAAGTTTGAGTTTGTTCCACCACTAACAAAGAATAGCTTGGTGCCTGTTTTTTTTTTTTTTAAATAAAACTTTCTTGTATTGTTTTACAATAATAAACAGGTGCCCAAGTGGGCACTAAACTCTCCCAACAATGTCCCACCAGCTCCACCGCCCCCCAACAAAAGAACTCACATTTCACAACCATCATTAGTGACGATCACCCAAGTTCCATGCACATTATCCCAGCCGGTTTACAGATTATTCGAGCCATCGGTTATGGTGACCTTCCCATATAGGTTTGAATCTTACCTCCAAATATGTATCACCCAGGTGGGTGTCCCGGGGAAGAGTCAGGCTTCTGCGCCTCTTGCGCTTTTTCCAATTGGTATTGCCTGAAAGGTGGCCAGTAGTCAAATGGGCGACTTGTGCTTAGGTGTGATGAGGCAAACATAGTCTCCCTGCGCTCACACAGGTCCATGCTTTCCAGTCATCTTGCAAAGGTGGGGGGATTGGCCTTCCCCCAGGTTCTGGCCACCAAGCATCTAGCCACCACTAAGGCCATGCCGAGAAGTTTTATTTTTCCAACATTTAAATGCCATAAATATGTGTGCCTATGTTACTGGATTGTTTTTACAGAGATACAAGTTGGAAAAAATCAAAAATAAATCTTACAATGTATACTTGCTTGTAAAATAATGCAAAATAAATGCAGTAAAAATGTGTATTGTTTCTGGATTGTTTTTTATTGAGAAACAAGTTGAAAACAATCCAAAAGCAATCCACCACTTTAAAAGCAAGCAATGGGGAGGAGGATGGGGTGGGGCAACTCAAATTGCACTTTTTCTTTTTTGTGTTACACATATTTCTACAAGGATATGTTGGTCAACATGATTTATCATGTGATTTGTACCTGTACCTCTTTTACTGCAATGGGCCTCTCAACTCCTGGAACTTATTAACTTCAGCCAAATATGTTTTATGAAAGGAAAATGAACTGTAACTGTATTATGAGATTTGTATAGTCTTCTATTTTTTAAATCAAAACATTCTTTCAAATTTAATGCATACCAATTTCATTTGAACAGAGTGCAGTCTGACTACATTCTGTTTGATTATTATTGAATTTATTAAACGCTGACCGAGCTTCGAGAAACAGCAAAGCACTTTACAGAGGTATACAACAATACAGATGCATAACAGAGCACTTTTTAGAGGTAACAACAGAACAGATATACAGCCAGGGGTGTTATACAGAGGGGCACAGAGGAGGTATACAGCTGTACCTGGTGGCAGACTGGCGGCCACCATCCAGCAAGTCAGGTGGCGCGATGGGAGATGGGATTGCTGAGCTGTTAGCCATTTCTTCTACCCATTGCTGCAAATTGATATACCCTGAATCTTAGCAACTAGGCATTATTTGCTGGAGAAATTAGTTAAGTGCAGTTGGACTTGTAATTTTCACCAATAAAATGCAAAATAAATAAAAACCTAAACTCTGCAAAATGTTTAACCAGATTAAAATGCTAAATAACTGCAACCAACGTTACAGAGAGTCTGTAGACCCAGCACAGGTTACATTTCACGGTACAGTACATGGTATGAGAACAACAGAGGGCACGAAGCACAAAACAGGTTGCAAGGGGAGGCCGCTATGAACAGCACAGTTAAATGAAATCCTCTTTATTAACCAGCTGCACGCCTCTATCAAACAATGACTAAAAGTAGGTGACCCTATTATCACAAAGGTTATGTTTATCAGCTTGGTTTATTATGTGATTTGATTACTTTTTAAGCCATCTCCATCAAAACCCAAACATGTCCTCAAACTGTAGCTGGGAAGATATGTGGTTAAATACTTCAATTGCAAGACTGGACCACAGTGATTTCACCACTTCCCTAAAGCGTCTTATCATGGGAATATCATGTTGATCTTGCTGTCCCTAGTCCGACAACATTTGAGGTCCCTGGGAGTAATTTGTTTTGCAGGGAAGGCAATTCTAAAAAGGCCTCAGTCATGATATTGCTCCAAATGTTTCCTTGTCTCCCCTAGGGTCCTGAAATCTCCATTTCCAGTGAAGGGAACCACACAAAGGGACATTCTAGGTTCATGTGTGGGGTTTTTTAGTCCCGATGGTGGACAATTTGCTATCAGGTAAGGGCAATGCTGTATATGCCAGTTGTAATACAATGGGAGGAAAGTATTCTTAAATAAATGCGTTATTCTGGCATGGTGAAGTTTGAGTTTGTTCCACAACGAACATAGAATAGCTTGGTGCCTGCTTTTGACTGGGATGGCAAAGGATTCTCACCCAGGGGGCATGCTATGTTTAGGCCTGTGGCTTCCATTTTTGCCCAACATGGTCTCCAGCTTTACCCTTGCTACATTGGGGATTTTGAGGGTGCCGGCTGCTTGCTTTTGACTGTGATGGCAAAGGATTCTCACCATTTTTGCTCAACATGGTCTTTACCCATGACACATTGGGGCTTTTGAGGGTGCCGGCTGCTTGCTTTTGACTGTGATGGCAAAGGATTCTCACCATTTTTGCTCAACATGGTCTTTACCCATGACACATTGGGGCTTTTGAGGGTGCTGGGTGCTTGCTTTTGACTGTGATAGCAAAGGATTCTCACCCAGGGGGTGCATGCTATGTTAAGGCCTGTGGCTTCCATTTTCGCCAGCTTAGTCAAAAAGGTGTGCTTAGCAAAGCATTTGAAAATCATTCAGCACAAGTGCAACTAAGCAAAAGCTGAATGACTCTTGAAGTAATCAGTAGGTCATCCCAGAATCATCCCCACATCATCAGGGACAAACATGTTTTTGCCCTTCAAGTAATCAGCAGGTCATCCCAGAATCATCTGTTGATGCTCCTGAAGTAATCGGCAGGTCGTCCCAGAATCATCCCGAAATCATCATGGTGATGCTCTCGAAGTAATCAGCAAGTCATCCTAAAGTCATCAGGAACAAAGAGTTTCCTAAAATAGGGATGATGTTGGCATCATCAGCAAGTCATCCTAAGCTCATCCCCAAATCATCACCCACCATTCTGAGACATAGCTGATGACTTTAACAGCCTGATGACTTCTGATGATGTGGGAATGACTTCTAATGTAGTTTGATGATCATCGGATGACTCCAGGATGATCTCTAAAGTCATCCTTTTAGACCTGGGACGACATTATTATTACATCACCACCTTGACTTCCTAAACACTGTCGGCATGAACACAAACCACGGACATAGTGCAGCCTACAACAACGCAAGTTTACTATCAAATCAAAGCAGGCAACACGTGTTGCGGCACTTCTGGGTTGTACACAAATATGTTCTCAGAAATGTGACAGGGAATAGGGGGACAGTTCTAGCCAACAAATTTCATCAACCTGGCCAGCCTCTCACATGGCTGCTCCTCCCTTGATCTCTCTGATTGTATGTGCTGCCTCAGTGGCCCTGTCACTGCTGGAAGGGGACACCAATTAAAATAGTGTCAACTCTTGCTCTCCTCTCTATGCTCCTTTGTACTTTGTATAGCATTCGGATGTGGCGTCAAGGTGTTGTCTAGCACCAAAAAAGAAGGATGCGCATTACAGCCAGAGATGAATACTGCAAGTATAGAACACGTGCATTTGTGCAATATCCATTTGCACCATAGACACCACCAGTGGTTATAACGTGCGACCAGCATACAATTGACACAATACTGTGATTGGTATACACATACGTAGGTTTCTGAGACGAGGGTAGAGCCCCTATAGGTACCAAAAAAAAAAAACACTTTCCCATGATTACATGTGGGTTATGTGATAACGCGGTATCCCACATTTGTTTGGTGGCAGCTACTGATCACCTCCAGTAAATTGAAAGTATGCAGTGAGGACACATTCTTCAGTATTTTGGTAATTTGCCTTTTTGCAATTGGCAGCACTGCACAATCCACACAGTATGTATCACTGCGACAGAATGATATCTGCGAAGGGGCACTCGCCTGTGTTTTTTTTTTTTTTTAAACACTCAGTGAAGGTTCATTTTTCGCAACGCTGCATCTCACTCTGCTTAACAGACACATTCTACATATGTTTTCTGGTTAAAAAGTGCTGTCCGAGGTTATTCCTAAACTGATTACAGGCTCAGTGAGTGATCTACATATTCACTGTCATCCATATCGTGTGAACATGTATACTTCTGCTGTACACAGCCCAAAGACAAACCAACAGCTGAGGAGGCGAAATGGCCACATTTCAAATACGTTCCATGCACCTTCATGCGTGCATGTGAAGAAACTGTGTAGCAGCTTCTTAAGATACCACCCATTTAGAGCCTACTGGACCTTTGGAGAGGGACTAATATTGTACAGATGTCTGTTCACAGCTATGACCCTATGAATAGTAAAAGATGTCAGGGAAAGTATAGTATTTCTCACAAAGGTCTACCAATGCAAAACACTTCCTGGAAACAGTGGGTTGTTATTTCAATTCCTAAGGCCCCTGCTAAAACTCCTTGAGTTTTTTCCGATATTCACTCATACCCAGCGGCAGAATCTCAGCACCCTACTTAACTGAATATTTGATAACTCCTACAATATATCAAAAGTCTGGAGGGAGAAGATTTTAAACATGATTCAATGTCTAATCAATGGTTGCCATTGTGTATGTGTATTTATTGTTAATTGAGAAAGTTGAAATACATGTTTTCTTTGATGAACTGAAGATCTAGGGCCTCATTTAAGTTTGAAGGTGTGGGAAATGTGGTGGCAAAAGTGGCTGTAATTCCGTTATACGGTATCACAACTTTTCCCACACCGCCAAACTACAAGTTTGCCGGTGGGGGTTGACTGATTTACCTCCAGCCAGTAGCTGGAGGTAAATCAGGCCTCCACAGGCAAAAAACAGCTGGTATTACCGCTCCAAAAGGTAATACCGATGCCGGTAAAAGCGGCGATTCACCCCATGAAGTCCTATGACAGTCCACAGAATGGGGAATGACCTCTATTGCTGGCACCTATAATATCCGAGTAATACTGGGATATCAGGTGCCGGTAACGGTAGATCCGTTTGCCGGTAACCCACTGGGATTTTCCAGCGGGATACTGGCAAACTTATAATGAGGCCCACAGTTACATAACTGCTGAACCCATATGCATGCATTAGTAATGGCCGAACCCCAAACCCTCACCCATAATGATAAGCTCACAACTTGTTTCAAGTGTTGGCAATAAATAGGCCGTAGGATTTTATTGTACAGATATGGGTTATGACAATAACAATATCACATATCATGATAGTATCATACTTTTGGGCACCGGGTCCTGAGGTTACCACCTCGGACCCGTGCCGCCTTCTTGTGTCCCACGACTTGTTGTGGGCACCGTACAGTGCCTTGTACTTCTTTTTGTTCTTCTCCCCTTTTGTAGGGTGGGTGGGTTCTGTGGTAAAGAAGCAAGAAGATTTGGAAGACACTGAGTAAACAGTGAACCTCCTGTTTGCTTGGGTCCCCGTTCAGGGTCGACAAACAGATTGTGTTTACTCTGAGCATGCTGCTCTCATTTATAGGACCCAGGGAGGCCCTGGGACTTTGTTGTGTATGTGGTGGTGGCCGCTGTTGTCGCAGCCCCCGGCCGGATAGCTGACTGTCTGACCCCCTGGTGGGGGCAGATCTTTGAACCTGGGCCCTGCCTGATGGTTGTTTCCTTATGGCGCTTAGCACCTTGCTGTTTGAAGGAAGGGTGCGCTGACTGTTCGCACCTTGCCCTTCCGTGGCTTTTGTGCTGCCGAGACTGCGTGTCTCTGTAGCTGGGGGGAAGGAGAGGAGCAGGCGCGGGGGGTTGGAGCTGCCCCTCTCCCAGCTGCCGATGGTAACAGCAGTTACCCTGCCTCGCTTGCGGGATGCCCATGCAGCATTGCCCATAACTGCTGAACCCATATGCATGCATTAGTAATGGCCGAACCCCAAACCCTCACCCATAATGATAAGCTCACAACTTGTTTCAAGTGTTGGCAATAAAAAGGCCGTAGGATTTTATTGTACAGATATGGGTTATGACAATAACAATATCACATATCATGATGGTATCATACTTTTGGGCACCGGGTCCTGAGGTTACCCCCTCGGACCTGTGCCGTCACACACGGGCAGGTTCCCGGCTGACTGTGTTTCCGCAAGAGTATGCCCTAGAGACAGTCCCTGTGAGCAAGAGTTGTATTGATTTCCCGAAAGAAATGCTCCATGCCCTGGCTAGACAGATGGGTGCCGTCATGGAGAAAAAGGTCTGGGTTGCCTAGTGTAATGGCTGGGTGTTTTATGAAACCCAGTCCTCTTGTCATACAGAATCTCTCTATCGTCCTGTTCAGTTTTCTTCTGGATATGTCTATGCTGGAAGAAATGAGTTCTCCCACCGGGAAAGCTCCGAAGTAGGCTAGGAAAAAAGCTGTTTTAAATAACGTTATCTCCTACGGGTGCCAACATATGGCTTCCAAATAGCTTGCTATCTGCACCAGTTTGCTGAAATCAACTTGGACACTCTATTCTGCCCCATCCCTTCATTGCGTAAGAGATGAGGGCGTTCTGGGTGGGGTCTGAATCGCCCTGAATTTTTGTAAAGTATGAAATTGCCACCTGGTGTCTTTTTGCCCAATCCCTTTTGAAACCTTGTTCCCTGGGCCCATTTTAAAAATACTTCTATATCTTTAATCGTTATAAGTTCTACGTGGTTTACACCTGTGGCTTTAAATACTGTTTGCAAACACTAACTGTACTGCGTTGCAGTGGTGCTTGCCACCGCCCTCTCTGCCATCTCTGTTAGGAAGCCTGTGAGGTTGTTGGCACCAGTTGTTGATGTGCCTGATTCTTGTTGGGCATCCCGGCCCAGGCTCTCTGGCGCTGGCGTTGATGCCAATGTGTTGCTGCCACCCCTTTTAGAGGTGCCTGCTTTGTATTGGTCCTCCCGGCCTGCACTCTCTGGTGCCGGCGTTGATGCCAATGTGTTGTTGGCACCTGTTTTAGAGGTGCCTGGTTTTCGTTGGGCATCCCGGCCTGTGCTCTCTGGCGTTGGCGTTGATGCCGTTATTCTTGTCTTCCCATTAATGTCCAGCATTCTGCTGGTATTGGCGTCATCTGTTCTTGGGCGCGCGGCGCTAGCTCTCGGAATCTTGTCCACTGGAAACGAGATAAGGCATCAGCCATGTTATTATCTGCCCCTGAAATGTGCTTCGCTTTGAGTACAACGTTTACTTGTAGTGTGACTGTTGTAATGGCTCGTAATACTTTTAGTACTAGAGGGCATTTCGTAGACCTTCTGTTTATGGAGCCCACTACAGCCATGTTATCGCACCAGATCAAAAGTTCTGTATTCGCTAGTCGCCTGCCCCAGATGTGTAATGTTAGCCAGATGGGGAATATTTCTAGTAGGGTGATGTTTCTTGTCCACCCTGCTGTTTTCCATGAATTGGGCCAGTGTCCTGCCACCCATTCGGAATCTAGTATGGCTCCAAACCCCTTGCTCCCAGCTGCGTCGGTGTATAGGACCCTGTTTGACCGGGTATTTAAATGGTGTTCACCAAAGTAAAACCCTGTTGAAATCTCTGAGGAATTTTCCCCATGTTTCCAGGTCTTGTTTCACCTCTCTGCCTAGCCATATATGTAAGTTTGGTTTGGTGAGTGATTTGATTTTGAACTCCAAGCTTCTGGCAAACATCCTTCCTTGAGGTATTATTTAGGATGCAAAATTGAGGCTGCCTGCCAAGGATTGTATTTCCTTTACAGTCCCCTTTTCTCTCATTATCAGGTTTTGTATTTTTGCCAGGAGTTCGGATATTTTTGTTTTGGGGATTCTGCAGAGTCCCTTTGCTGAGTCTATTTCGATGCCCAGAAAAATTATGTTTATGTCTAGTTTGGTGGTTTTTTCCTTCGCTAGGGGAACTCCCCACTGTGCGGCCATGTGCTCTAGTTTTGCTAAAGCCCGGCCGCATTCCTCGGAGTTTGGTGGCCCTATGACCATGAAATCGTCTAGGTAGTGCACTATTTTTGTCCCTGGTCTCTATTTTAGGAAAGCCCATTGAAAAAAGGAACTGAATTGTTCAAATAGTGCACAGGATACTGCGTACCCCATGGTGGGGCATCTATCTACGTAGAATTTGTTGTTAAAAGTGAAACCTAGCCACTGCTGTAACTCTGGGTGGACTGGCAAGAGTCTGAAAGCAGATTCGATGTCCAGCTTGGCCATCAAAGCGTTTCTTCCGCACTCTTGTATGAGCCTTACCGCCTCTTGAAAATGCGTGTAAGATACCGCAGATTCTGTGTGTGGGATGTCGTCGTTTAAAGACTGGCCTTTAGGGTAGGAGAGGTGATGAATTAGTCTCATTTTTCCGGGTTCTTTCTTGGGAACCAGGCCTACTGGAGATAATAAATAGTCTTTTAAAGGCATGAAGTCCCAGGAACCTGCTACACTTCCCAGTTGCAGTTCTTTCTTGATTTTGGTTTCTACTATCTGGGGGTTGTCCCTGGCTGATTTTAGGATCATTGGGATGTATTGTGACCCAGTGCCCTCAAAAGGGATGAAAAAACCTTTGGTGAAACCCTGCCATAGTAAACTGCTGGTTTCCCTGTCTGGGTAGCTGTTTAGGGCGTCCCTAAAATTGCCCAGATTGATGGGCGTTCGTCCTGGTTCTAAAATTGGGATATCATTCTTTCTTGGCTGGTAATCTGGTGCAGTTGCTTGCTGCATGGTCGCCGTTGCAGTTTGTGCAGGTGTGTTTGTACCAGCATTCTTTGCCCCATGTACACTGGTTTTTCCCAAAATGTCTGCATGGGATGTTGGATTTGACAGCCTGCTGTTTGTTCTGTCTGTGGGCATTATTCTTAGCTGCCCAGGGCTGGTTCTTCCGAAAGGGCTGCTCCCCTTTTTTGGATTCATCATTGTCATGGGATTTGCTTCCTTGTGAATTTTTGCTATTTTTGGAAGAAGACTGCATGGTATCTTCTTCCTGGGGAAGTTCGGCGTGAGGGTGTATAAATCGTTCTGGACTTAATCCCACTCAATGGCCGGCCTTTCTGACATGCTCCTCCTAAATCTAATGTCGTATGCAAGCCATGTCTTCCCCCTCTGTGTTACTTTTACTTCCCTTATTTTATCAACGTATGCCCAGATCTTCCTGCCATCCAAGGGGAATGTTTCTTCGTATATTGTTGCTAAGATGGCAAAAGACTGTAACCAGTTGTCCCAGTTTTGTTCGACCTGGGCGATTCTGGCAATAGCTTTTTCTTCTATTTTTTTAGGGTCTCTGAAAGCATCTTTCTCTTTGCGCTGGGCTTCTATTAGGGAAAAGATTTCTATAAATTCTTTGGCCCATATGGCTTCTTTGATTGTGGTATCAATGTTCCATGCCAGGCACCTTTTGTATCTATTTAATATCTCTGTTTGGAAGGATTTCATTTTTGGGTCTAATTGTGCATTACAGATTGTTACAATGTCAGTTGTATTGCTGCCGGGTGTCCCTGTCGCGCCCGTGTTGTCTGTGCCTGGGGTTGTCCATGCTTTTAGGGCACCTGTTGGATCAGTTGCTGGAGTTGTAGAGGCTGTTGCATTTATAGCTGTGGGTGCTATTGGCCACTGCTGTGCTTGTTGTGGCGGGATTGCTATAGGTGGTGTTACGGGTGGGTTGACAACCGTTATTGTAGGTTCTATTGCGGTGGTGGGGCTTGGGGCCCCAGGTTCCCTTGTGGGCGGTGTCTGTTTCCCCCTTATTTCTACCATTAGATGCTGTAATTCCGCTACATTCTCGCATAGTTTTGACAATTTTTTGGTACCTTTTCTGGCGCCTTCAGATATTTTTCTCCTTTTTAATGGTGCAGAAACCTCCTCCTGGCTGGGTGGGCTGGTAATTCCTTCCCTGGGTAGGCCGTACATGTTTTCTCTAACCCATGCCCATCCGTAGTGCTCTGCCGCTTCAATGGCTGCTAGCAATTGTGGTGATTTGGGCTTCTGCGCCGGTGTTGGGGGTGCCCGTGTTTTCCGCTTGGGCCCCATGTTTTTCTATGCCTGCTATAGGAAAAGAAAAAGGGGGGTTTATCGAGGAGTTAAAACGTTGATATCGGCTAGTTCTTCGCGCCAGTTCTGTTTTTTGCCCGTGCTGGGTAACTGTTGACTGGTGCCTTCTTGCCCGGGTTCAGAAAATTGGGCAGCCCCCGGGCTTGATTTAATGGATTTAAAATTGGTTTCGCTGTGAGGTCGCTCTGCAATATTACCGAAATGATTTTAAATCTGCAGTCTTTGGGCCCACCGTGCTTGGAACTGTGTTCGCTAACTCTGCGTGGCTGTAAAGCAAAGACGAGTTCCCAAGCTGGCTTGTGACTCTGCCCGAGTTTAAACTGCCTTGTGTTATCTTGCCTCGTCTGCCTTATAACGCGGGGGTTCCGGTCTGCTGTAATAAAACCTTCCGGACATGAATGTCAATTTATCCTCCCTCGTAGCCCCAGCGCGGTGGCTCACCTTAAAGTGTTGAATCGGAAGCAGTCCGCGCCGTGCTGTTCGTGTGCCGCTTCTCCTTCGTTCGCACTGGTTTTGGGGATGATTCCGCAGCACGAGTCTTTATTTGTTTTGTTTTGGACACGCTCGCCGCTCGCTTTTCATTCTATGCCGAAAAATGTTCAAGTTGACAGCGTCCCCGCTGGCCGTTCGGTTGCCGCTTCTTCCTTCGTTAAAGCTGTATTGCAAATGCTTTGAACAGTACAATGTTCGGGAAGGAAAAAGACGCTGCGATGTACAGCGAACTTCAAGAATTGCTAAAGAAGCAAGAAGATTTGGAAGACACTGAGTAAACAGTGAACCTCGTGTTTGCTTGGGTCCCCGTTCAGGGTCCACAAACAGATTGTGTTTACTCTGAGCATGCTGCTCTCATTTATAGGACCCAGGGAGGCCCTGGGTCTTAGTTGTGTATGTGGTGGGGGCCGCTGTTGTCGCATCCCCCGGCTAGATAGACGACTGTCTGACCCCCTAGTGGGGGCAGATCTTTGAACCTGGGCCCTGCCTGATGTTTGTTTCCTTATGGTGCTTAGCACCTTGCTGTTTGGAGGAAGGGTGTGCTGACTGTTCGCACCTTGCCCTTCCGTGGCTTTTGTGATGCCGAGACTGCGTGTCTCCGTAGCTGGGGGGAAATGAGGAGCAGGCGCACGGGGTTGGGGCTGCCCCTCTCCCAGCTGCCGATGGTAACAGCAGTTACCTTGCCTCGCTTGTGGGATGCCCATGCAGCATTGCCCAGAACTTGCCTTACACTCATTGGTTATCAAGATGGAAAGTATGTTTGCTGGAAATGGTTGCCTCTTGGATACCATAAGGGTTCATCCAATCCCAGCAAGTTCTTAATGATTCCCAAGAGCATGTTCAGCCCCCTAGCAGCATATACACACTAAAGATTCCAAACACTGGTTGAACCCATAATAAACCCTGTAAATCTGTTTCAGCAGAGGGGTGACATGGGCAAGGGAATATAATTGCAGGTAAGGCCATTTGTTCTTAGGGAGGCAGGACATAGGCGCCCTTAGGCAGTATGGGTGCTCTGGCACCACAAATATCCTTTTTGATTTCTAGCATATGCCTATCTCATTATTCAGTGATTTTATGGACAATTCAAATCAAGTGACGTGCTAGACCACCCCTTAAATGCTAAGGACAAGTATGCTCATCCTTTTTCCATAGACCTGATTAAAGCTCTATGCATCAAGCCATTTCAAAACTTTAGTAACACACTATCAACTAGGACACTGGTGTGTGTGTGTGTGTGTGGATTGACTGGGGATTATGGGGGACAGGTCGGCAATAATAAAGAGATGGCACGGGTGAGGGATGAGTACACTATTTTGTGATCAGCTGAGAGTGAGCACGTTAATCATTAGGGGAAGAAGAAAGGAAGTTGAGTTATAGATGTTGCTTGATACGCGATGGGCTTTGCTGGGGGCTCATCTACATGATGCACAGAAGGAAAGGGAAGCTAAGAAAAAGAAGGCGTGAGGGTCAAGCAGATCCGGCAACACGGTACCTGTAATGAGAGAGGGTGCAGCAAATGGAGGCAAAGGGTGGGGTTTGAGATAAAGTTCAAAGGAGTAGTATTTGTTTGTTAACAACAATTTTGACAGTATGTTTGCTCTGATTTGAGCTCTAGTATAAGCTTTTCATTGCAAGGCATTTCGCAACTTACAGATATATTGGGGTCAATGATTTAGCTAATTATTCATTAAACAAAGCTACAATCAAATGTCCAACGATGTATTTTGAATGTGAAAGCTAACATAGGTAATTATTTGTTCATTTAAAAGTAATCGAACCTCTTAATTTGGCCCCAGAGCAACTCAATTGCGAGTAAAGCACTGTTGAAATTGTGGCCAATTAGTGTTCACCTTTCTCTAATGAGGTGTTCTTATTTGTCTATAAAAGAAGCGGTCTCCCACCACTTCTTTGTATCATCCTGAAGCATCTTTGGATCCTACTTCAGAAGATTCTGTTGGACCCTGTTGAGAGAGCAGTCATTTCTAAAGGCCTCCAGGATTGAGGTGAATGCAGGTGTTCCAAGGCAGAGGTGGGCTCAGTTCCCTAAACATTCCCAGGGACCATTGGGGTGATCTGTTGCTCAAACAGGCCTTGCCTCCTTGCCATCCAAAGAGGTGCCCACGTTCTCATAGTGTTGAAGGATACCTGCAGTTATGTGCCAGCCTCGCTTGTGTTCGGGAACCCAAGAACAAGGACCCATCTTGTCGCTGAGTTCCTGGAGTGGGATTGCAGCAAACTGAGGAGTGACCTGCTGCTGCAGAAAGAACCAGCCTCTCTGCCAGCCAGAGCAGTACCAAGGACCTCACCATGCTGATGGACCCCTGCAGTTGTGTGCCATCCTCTTTTGAACATCTCATTAGGTAGAGGAGTGAAGCATCTCTATGTATATATTGCCGCCCTATCAGCTACATATTCTATTCACGTATTCTGGATGAGAATGATGTGGCTACAATAGTTAGAGGAACAGGGGGGGCGTTTGCATTAAATTGGTCACCCGGGAAACCGAGTGAACGTAACTAACCTCAACCGCCCGGTGTACTCGAGGAACGAAAAAAAGACTCCACATGAGTAGGTGAGCTGGATGGTGGTACCTTCTGGGTACACAGCGGTTTCTAACTATGTTTACCAATGCTGTTTACTATTTACTAATGGAACTTCCCCTCTGTTTACTCTCCAGACCGGCACCTTTAATAACAGCCAGCAGCGCCTCCGACGAGGGACTTAGACAGCGAGGCTGCTTGTCAAATGAGAACAGTACACGGACTAAGTCAACCATGTTTGAATTTAAGTCACAGAAATAACAGCAGTAAAACCCAGAGACAGCTGTACAATACATTTAAGATGTTACAGTTGGGTGAGTGAGCACAGTTGCACTGATTAACGTTGCTATCTAATTTAAGAGATTTATACTCCTGTTTTGCTAAATTAAATGCAGTAAATACCCTGATTAAGTAAGGCTTGAAAAACGGGTAATAAAAACCTGATTTTTCTGTATTGTAGACCCTGTGGCAGTGGGTGAAGACAGACATGAAAGGCCACGGGAGAGTTACTTGGAACTCGAAATGTCAATTTACATGATAAGAAACAAGTTTAGAGAGAATGTTGATGTTTTCACTATGTACCTATGGCAGATTTGTATTAACAATGTGAATATTTTAGGGGGTGTTCCCCTGATGAAACTACAATTTAACTATTTTGAATGAGTATGAAAGACAGACATGTCCGGACATTTAGGAAGTGACTGAGTGAATTAAGCCACACAAGGTTGCACGAGATACCAAACAGTTCTAATCAGAAGTTCAAATGGTGGCCAAAATAGGAACCACCATTTGTTTTAACACAACTGTTATATTCACGATGTACATAGTATTGTGAATGTTTTTTTATTGTGATCTGCTCAAATGGAATGATGGATTAAACTCTTTTTTTACTGCTAAAAGAAGATTGATGCTTTCTTTATGTGATATTTATTCTTAGCCTACTGCACAGGCGTTTACAATACCTGACCTATAGGAATCTGTTGTTTAGATTTTGGAATGTTTTACTAGGGGGATTTTTCCTTGTAGGTTGTTAAGCAACCCTCTAGTCTCCACTCTTGGTATAGATTGTTTGCCATCCTCCCCCATGTTTGGGAGCTTCAGTAAGGGACTCATCTTGTCCCTGAGCCCTTGGATTGGGACTCAAGCACCCAGAGCACCAATAAGTCTGATTCAGTGCTGCTGGACCACCAAGAATGACAAAATGGTACCATTGACAGCTAACAGCCCCCTTGGTCCACTTGTGAGCTCTAGAGACTGGTTAATTAATTTAATTGCCTTTTCTTCCCGTGTCTCATTACCCAGAGAGCTACATCTATTCTATCTTTGTATGTTCAGTGTTTCTTCTACACGGATGTGTTTTTATAGTGTTTTCTAGTTAGTTATTATTGTACATGGTGTGTTTGATTAAATTAGTTATTTTTTATAGAACCTTGATTGAACATGCCTTTATTTTCGACTGCAATACTTTGCTGTTTGGGTTGCTACTGAACAACTTTGAAACCCCTCAGCACACCCTTTCACAAAAGGCAGAGGAGGTACATCACTTAACTGTGCCTCTTTTACCTTAATTATTGTGTTGGTTCTTAGTTTGTAGAAATGTGACAGCTGAGTGTGCATTTTGGCCCCTACTCATCATTGTACTCCTGCAGGGCAGAAGTTAATTTGTCACAGTTCCTATTTTAAACTATGTGCCTATTTTGTCACTTCCTGTTTGACAATTCCAGAATAATTTGCCTGCATTTGTACCGTTTGTTTTTTCCCTTGCATGAGTGGGATTTTAGTCTTGACTCATTGTTTGTCTTAGCAAAAACTGTATTTTATTATATTTATTCATTATGGTACTTTGCATAATTACTCTACTATTTTTGTTTGGAGGTTTCCCTTGGTTCCACATCTCTGGAGAATAGAGCCTGCCCCCAGCCCATGTTACCCAACCCAGGTGATGGAGGTATAATAATTACTTTTGACTGCTTAACCTTTTTGACTGAATCACTGCTGAGTCATGTTATGGTACAGATTTGGGCACAGCGCATATATGAATTTGCTCCCTGGATTCTTCTGACTTGATGAGGATTTAATTAAAACCTTTCTGAGCACCCATGATAATCTGCTCTCAAATCTTAATTCTAACTCTCCCTCTGTCCTCATTCCACTCGACTTCTCCCCTGCCTTTGATACAGTGAACCACAACACCCTGATTGCACATCTCTGTGATACCCTGGGCATCAATGATTAGGCCCTAGCATGGCTAACCTCCCTTCTCTGCGACCGCCCATCGCATGTGGAATTGGGGTCCTTCCTCTCCCCTGTCACTCTATGTACGGTGTCCCCCAGGGATCTAACCTATCCCCTGGGATTTTCAATGGCTAGATGGCCCCCCTGGCCCATATGATAGCCACCTTCAGCTCCAACTTTCAGTTTTACGTGGATGACACACAGCTCTCCTTCAGGCTACCCCCGGCCTCTTCCTCATCCTCACTCATACCTGACTGTCTGCAATTTAGTCGTGGCGAGCTGCAAACAATCTCTGCCTCAATGCCAGTAAGACAGAGATTGTCCTCATCAGGACCCCAGCTCCCACCTTCCCTCTTTCTCTCTGTCCAGCCTCCCTTGACCCTGCCCCTCCACCTACCAATGAGGCAAAAAATCTGGGGTTCTTCTTCGACTCCACTCTCTCCTTCTAGTCTCACATGGCGAACATCTCTAAAAAGTCCCACTACCAACTGCACCTTCTCAGAGGTATTTGACCTTTACACACCTTCCCCCAGAGGCTCACCCTCTCCAGACCCTTAGTCCTCTCTAGGCTGGACTACTGCAACAGCCTCTTTCTCCACCTGCCCTCTTCTACCCTCCTTCCTCTTCAACTCATCCAGAACACAACCACAAGACTTATCCTTGGCCTCAGGCCCATGGAACACATCTCTTCAGCGCCAAAATCCCTTCACTGGCTGCCGTGGCTGCAAGGATTAAGTTCAAGACCTTTTGCATTGTCCACACGGCTTTCTGGGGGCTGGGCCGGGTCTATCTGCAATGCTCTCTTCCTAAAATACTCACCTTCCTGAACCCTCCACTCATCTTCCTCCAACTCTCTGTGGGTAAACCGCTTCTCTGAGCAGAGTCTTGGGGGGAGATCTTTATCCACTGCAGGTGCCTCCCTGCCTCTCTACATCTTGTGCCGGCTTTCCTCATGTTCCGGAAACTCCTCAAGGCTTTCCTTTTCGCCTTCTCCTTCTCTCTACCTCTCCCCTGTTAACCACTTCTTTCTGCCCTCTCGCTCTTTCTCCTCTGCTTCTGCTCAGTTTCGCTGACTGGCTGCCTGGTGTACCTTCAGAGCCTCACAGGTCCCAAGCTTTCTTGACCAGTCTCCTGTACTTGCCCCGTGCCTTGCACTTGCACAGCACTACTGCACTTTGGTTATGAACCATGAGAGTGGTATCTCTCTACACTTAACCCGTGTTCTGACGGAATGGGTACACTTGGTCCCTATTGCCCTCCTCCCCAACCCCCCGCGCACTTCCTTTTCTGTTCACCAGCATAATCTGAATGTACCATGCCTAGTAAGATCGTTTGTCCTGTCTTCCCTTTGTCTTTCCCTCCCATGCATGGTTGCGCTTTGAAACACTTGTGTACAAGCGCATAATAAATAAACAATCAATCAATCAATCAATCTCTGGTGTCAGCATGACCACCAGTTCTGAAATTATGCTCTCTGGCTATACACTAAATAGCTATATTTTTTACGTGTCATCTGCAAATGTATAGAAAGTCCTTCAATCTTTTCGATTGTCAAATATTCATGCCGTAACAATTTTCTAGCATAGTAATTGTACTGTTTGATGAAAAAATCAAAAATGAAAAAAGAGGATGAGCCCTTGGAATTAAAGTTCAGAATATATCTGCGAAAGATCACAGCAGTGAGAAGAAGTATTGGGAGTGTTAGGAAGGGATATGGTGGTGTAGATAATTTGTAGCTTAACACATAGTTCTACTTCTTGAAGATAAATATACATCTGGAATCCAAGCCCCACAAGATGCATTGTTTTTAAGGGTTTATGTTCTAATATGTAAGCTTCATAGATGTAGCCTGTGGGCCGTATTGTGAGTTATGGGCCCTGAAGACCAAGGGGTCGAGCACAGTGAGTTCCTGTAACCGGGCCAAATCTGTGAGGTGCGGCTATATCAGAGTGAAAGCGGCAATGGAAGGAGGTGCTGCCCGGGCAAGGTAGAGAGCGGCGATGACTACACGGCTGTCAGCACAGCACTCCTGTAAAGAGAGGGAGTGCTGCGCTGATAGCCATGGCTGCATGGTGTGATATCAAGTTGTATTCTGAGTGTCATACCCACTCCATTAGACTGTCCTTGAGGATACTTACATCTGTATAGGTTTATTTATCCATTCTGCATTCATTTTATAATTTTGTCATTTACTGTTTAATATAAGTTGCCCATTGTGGATGTCTCACTTCAAAGCACCCCACGGAAAAAGGGGAAGGGAGGGAAGCTGATTGTTTGCAGTCCTTGAACATTCAGGGCTGGTAGGTGTGGAGAGGGAAACTGATAATGACATAGCATACAATCATATCATTATTTTTGTCAGAGCTTCAGGAGTGGTTCACACATTCTGCAACATTTCATATCGCGGTATCTAAGTACATGGTGGTGGTCTAACTTAGTGAGGTCTTTGAGACTACTGACATTACCCACCAGAGCATCCACTCTGCTAACAATCCGCCCACTTATTCTGCTAATTCAGTCCTTTGGATTCTGCTGTTATTCCTATGTGGATGATACCTAGATCCTGACGTGACTGGATCTTGCCGCTGCTGATACTGCCTCTCACTGACAGATCTGCCTGTCCGCAATCCACTCCTGGATGGTGTGCAACTGGCTCTGTCTAAATGGGGACAAGACCGAGGTGCTTCTGGTCGGTTCCAGGCCAGATGCCTCCCTCTGGTCTGCGGCTTTCTGTCCTCCTGAACTGGGTCCTCTACCAACTCCCTTCAGCGTTGTGAAAAATCTGGGGGTCAAACTCTCCTCCTCCCTTTCACTTCTTCCCCAGGTGAGTGCAGTTTGCCAGGCTGTTCACTTCAAACTGTGTGTTCTTCGTAGAGTTCTTCCCTTTCTCCCGGTCTCACTTCATTCCATAGTTTTTTTATTTTTTGTTTTTTATTGTTTGATGTGGTTTGTCATAAACTTTTACAAACATTAATCCTTATCAATTCTTGGTAAAATACATAATTCTTCATATTTAAAATACATATTTTAAAATTAATTCCTTCATTATCACAATTAAAATTATCATACTATATACTGATGTCAATACAACGTGTATAACATGCTTCTGTCCATTTAAATACCACGTGGCCTAGTACTTAGTCACTCTTACAGGTGGAAAGACTTCTGTAGTTAAAATATTTGTCATTTCCTCAGCCATCATCAAATAACGCCAATCAAAAGAGGACTATTTTACAACATACTTGACTTATCATGTATGCGATGACACATGTGTGTAGAAGATCGTAATGCTACCACCAGTACAGTCCTTTCCTACACAAACATATCAATCACATTTCCATTTTTAAATATACATAGGTTCATTTTTCCGGTGTTCTGCTTTTTAATTGAAGAGAGATGATATAAAAGTATTCGGAAAAACAGCTTAGTTGGGGTACCTCAGTTATGTACAAATGACTTAGCTTGTTGACATTTAGTTCATATTATTCGAGATAAAGATTAGATACTCTTATGTCAGTTTGTATGAATGCTTTGATAGTTGTACATGAATTACCTATGGATCTCTTATCATGCCTCAAGATTTGATAACATCATACAGTTAATGCACATTCTTGAGTGGCCATTGGTAACTCCTTGTTTATTATCTTGAGGAGTGCGGCCAGTGCTAGTATCAGGGAAGTGTTGAACCCACCTATACGCCTTGTTAAAAACCATTCCCTTGTTAGATAAGTGTTAGTTGAGCGGAATGTACTAATGATATACCTTCTGTCGTGCTCGAATGTGGCACAGAATAGAACTAGATGTTTCAAGGTTTCCTGAATAGTATTCTCTTTGCAAACGCGACCCATGCCTACATTTCCTTTGTTCAGGCCAGCTTCCCAATTGTGACAGCGCTCCTGCGTGTGGAATTGGTTTAAACGAAACCACAGGTACAATTCACGTGCTTTGCCACAGGGAAAGATTACCAAATATTCGGCCCGCGGTTTTCTTGATGTGGGACATTTTGCATATTCACTGTACGGTTTGTAGGTGGTGTGTGTTCAATCGTACATGCCCAGTCTAATTCAAAGTGTATTTTCATAATAAATGCGAGGCCCGAAGTGAGATCAGCTGGGCTTGTGTCTATCCTTGTTAATAGGTTTTGCATCTGTACATCAAATCTAACCATGGATTTGGGGTTGCCCTCCTTGAGCATTTTGGCTAGGTTCAGGTACAAAGAATTGCACGGGGGATTCAACATTTTTGCGTAACTATTAAGATGACGCCAGTGTAGTGTAGAGGATAATGAGCTTATCCCTAGCTCCTGCCTTATGGTGGAATTAGGTATTGCCAGGGATAAGCCCAACACCTGTTTCAATGTCTTCTGTCAAGGGGCCTCATTACATGGTAGGAGGTAACCATGGCGCTATTAGCGCCATGGCTACCCCTTACCGCCTTCTGGGTCCCGCTAGGTGGTATGGGGACTTACCGGGACATTCCGACCCTGGAGGACCCGGTAAGTCCCCATGCCAATTGCCATTCCCCATTCCCATTCGAGCCCCCATAGGGCTCAATGGGAATGGGGAAGGAGCTAATAACGGTACCGCTGTTAGCGGTACCGTTATTAGCTCTGAAGTCCCTCAGCGGTTCCCGTCCTTAACGTGTGGTCTGACCACAAATTAAGGACGGGACCCGCAGAGGGACCTCGTAGTAGGGTGGTAAGGGATTACCGGCACCGGTGCCCTTACCTGTGCCGGTAATCCCTAACTTCCTACCGTGTAATGAGGCCCAAGGAGTCTGTCTGTATTCAACAGACAGACGTCCAACCCATATAAGATGATTGTCTTCACTTTCAGGGAGTAAAATTCGAGTACTGGCATTAACGAATATTTGCAATACTTTCTCCTGATGATTTTCAATTGTGATAGGAGAGGACTTATTTTTTGTATAATATTTAACTCCCACATATTCATGGACGTGCTATCGGAGATTGTATATCCGAGATATTTTAGACTGATAGATCTATCAATTGTTGTCTCAGCAATATTCCAAGTCGTTGCTTTAAGTTTTTTCCTACTGGCAAAGATCTTTATATTTGATTTGGAGGTGTTCACTATGAAATTGCGGTTAGCAGCATAAGTGCTAAAGTAATTCAGTTTGTTCTGTAGACCATGCAGGCAGGGTCTGATAAAAAAAATGAGAACGTATGCGAATCCCATCCAATGTTATCTGACTGAGCCCAATCTGATTGCAAATTGTTAGTTTGTTGCCATATACTGTCAACATCGCAGAGATACAAATTAAATAGTGTGGAAGCTAAGTTGCACCCCTGCTTCACCCTGGCCCTGTGTGTGTGGCTTTGGGTTTGGTGAGTGCTCCCTCTTGGGTGATGCGGACCTGAAATGTAGTATTCTGATGTAGCGTTACTAATACGCGCATCAACATGGGGGGAATCCCAACTTAAGCATTTTGGTCCAGAGAAAATCTCTTATTACTCCGTCAAAAGCGTCCAATGAGGCCATAAAAATGGGGGCTGCATGTGCTTGTTTGGATTTTTGTAGGACATGTGCAAATATTGTTGCATTAAGAGGGGTCCCCATATGCTTGTGGAATCCCACTTGGAAGCGCGACAATGTGCAATTGATATTTATAAAATGTTCAAGTTCCATCAAAATTAAGAGAGAAAAAACCTTATAGGAGGCGTCCATCAAAGCTATAGGACGATAGTTGTCAGGGACTGTGGGATCGCCATTTTTATAAATAGGAAATATGATGGCATTTAGCTAGGATTCTGGGATCTTTTTTGTACAAAAAATATGATCAAATTTAATTTTAAGTACAGCGGCCCAGAAATTAGAATCTGATTTTAAGAGGCAAGCTGGAATGCCTTCTGTAGCAGTGGCCTTCGAGAAGTTAAAATTCTGGATTGCCCTTTGTATCTCATCCTTATTCCAAGAGCACTCTGTCAGAAGAGGAAGTGCAGCAACATTGAAGTTCACCAGTGAATGATTTAAAGGGAGTGCAGCCGGTTTTAAGGTCATGACAACTGCCTGGTTTTATGTGGAGGAAATTAAAGCATCCGACAATTACCAAAACCATGGAGTCCAATGGGACTTCAAAATGGGTAATAACTGAAGAATCTGTGCGACTCTAAATCATGCAGACCCTCCCCGTTGCCACACGTGTACCACATGTGGTAATTTCATTTACATTCGACTGCATTAGGTAATGCCACCACATTTGGAATGATGGCCCTGGTATATTGCATGTGAAAACCCACACCTTTGTACAGTTTGCTGATACCATGAACGCTTTGTTTTGCAAATAAAGCCTCCCAGCGCACATTCTTCTGCACACGGCACAGGCTCGTGCATGCTGCTCAGATTATAGATGTTAGCAGCAGAACAATGTGTAAATAATGATATATTCAAATAAGTGTGTGCTTGAGTCAAATAATGTAATTTTAAAATAAATGGAGCATTTTAATAGCAACACACACCTCTGTTTGTTTTTGCATGCAACATGTTAAACCTAGTGGTAAAAAGATTACATACATTGAGTGCAATAGCTTGATTTATACTGTAAGGTGGTTAAAGCAGGTTTACTTCGAATACGCAACAGTGCCGCCGCTATACTCTTTGCATAAAGAAGGGAAGCAGAAGAGAAACTACACCTTTTTATTTAAGAGAGGCACACAGCCTAAGACTTCTATATCTTTAGCACTCAGGAAACCCCTTACAGATACTTAGCAAGAACAGGGGACATTATGTGGAGGAACTGCCAGTAGCATAATGTTAATTAACCGGTGCCACGGCAGGATGCATAGTTGGCCCAGAGATCTAGGGGACAAGGGAGGAAGGCAGCTTTTTCTGGGTGCTTAATTGAGATTTCAGGTCATCAGGTGGTCATATGTCTACCCTAACTGTCCAAAGCTTGTTTTATGAGGCAGGATTTCACCTGTCTGCTGAAAATAAGGCAAAAGGGAGGTCGTTCTGGAGGGTGGCGCCACTGCGAGCCAGGGCTAATCAATATGTTATTTCATCTTTTAGCTGTCAGAATAATTATCATTGTTCTAACTAACCTGACTGCATAGCAAAGCTTATTTTATGAGGCAGGATTTCACCTGTCTGCTTGCTGAAAATGAGGCAAAAGGGCGGTCATTGTGGAGGGTGATGCCATTGTGAGCCAGGGTTGATCAATATGTTATTTCATCTTTTGGCTGTCGGAATAATTATCATTGTTCTAACTAACCTGACTGCATAGCAAAGCTTGTTTTATGAGGCAGGATTTCACCTGTCTGCTGAAAATGAGGCAATAGGGAGGTCGTTCTAGAGGGTGGTGGCATTGTGAGCCAGAGTTAATCAATAACTTATTTATTTTTTGGCTGTTGGAATAATAATCATTGTTCTAACTAACCTGACTGCATGGCAATGCTTGATTTCTTCATAGTAGTAGATCAGTCACTTTTCCAAGAAGGCACACTTGTGTTGCACAGTGATTTAAAAATGATGTGCTGCTTGATAGTGAGCCAGCGAGGTGAGTGTTGTGATGCAGGAAAGGGGTCTCTGAGGCCAGGTTCTTCCAAGGTGCCTTGTATTTGAAAAGTTTAATGACATGGATCTACATATTAGGGAAACCTAAACACAAGCCTCAAGGTTGAGGGGGAATGTTCAGATAAAGGTGATATATCTTCGGAAGATGGAATTGCTAGTGAGATTTTTCAGTGAGGTTCTGTTTTTGTCCAAGCTAATCACACAATTCTTGGCATGATTGATTTTAGTCGGGTGGAGCTCATGGTTGAAGTCAAGAGAGAGGTAAAGTGGTCTGGAATTTCTCTCTTCAGGATAAGGATTTGTCATTAGGAGGCATTGAGACATAAAGCTATTATCAGTCATGGATGCAGAAGAGACAGTGAGAGATACTTTAAGATTTGCTGTTGTTTCTGCGTAATCATAAGGCTATATTAGTATCTTCCACTTTCATTTGGAGGCAGTGGGGTGATGAGGTTGGAAAGCGTTCTGACATAGTTATTGAAAAGCTGAGTTAAATGAACTGAGTATTTGGGGGACATGACAGGCATTACGGACAGCAATGTATATGGAGTTGCCTGATCATACAAGTGTTCTACTGTGCTTTGCAGGTGGTGACCCACTTTGATGCATTGACTTTAAGTAGGGTTTAGTTGCTATAAGTGAAAAAGGCACCTGAGAAATCTACAAGGGTGTTAATGGGTGGAATATGTGTTCAAGATTTTCCAGGAGTTCTTTCTTCTTGAACAAGATTGCAGACTCATCTCATGATTGGTGTGAATCCAGACTGATGTTTGTTGGGAAGGCTTTGTTATTTATTCATTTCCTGCAAACTGCCCATTTCCTCCAGGACCTTGCCAGTGAACAGAGTTTCAGATATAAAGAGGGTGTTCTAAGGGCAGCTGTTGGTTTGTTTAGAGGAGTGGAGATGTGGTTCTCTTCAGGCAGTCTGGGGTACTTGCAAGTGTGAAGGAGCTGATAATGAAGAGCATCTTTGTTGGGGCAAGAGAGGAATTGTGTTTTTAATGGAGGTGTTGTGGTATTGTGGGACTTGTTCTAATGAAGTATTCACCGTTGCAACATGTCCCGTACTATGCAGCCACCAGAATGCAGCCTTTTGATTCTTGATGCACACTCCATAGGGCTGCATGTCATAGCATATGCAGTGTTGCTTTGTTACTACTATTGTTTTTTTTGTTTCCATATGGAAGTGAACATTCATTAAATCAACAGTGTACCTTAAAATACTGTTAACATGAAAGTGGTGTTTGGTGAGATGTAACACACATTCAACATATATTTTCAAACAAGACAGGTCATGCTACAATACAAATTAAAGCAATGGATTGCCTACATTTCACCTTTCGTGGGAGGTCACTGAGTAGTTGTTGTACAGGAGTGGAAACTGTGTCTATGATCTTCTTCAAAGTAAAGGCTGGGATGGTATTTTGTTATGTTGTAGTTTACTTATATAGCCCTCAATCCCAAAGGAGTTTGTTATCCGCCCAGGAGGTGGCCTTGACGGGCATGGTAATGTTTGTGACCATCGCAGTGTTATGGTTGTGAATTGTCAATCATCTTGTAACATATATTTTCAATCAACATTAGGAAATGGTAGGGTATTGATGCAGCGCTGGACCGCAAAGAAGATAGCTTTGCTCTTGTTTGATGTTTCTGTTCTGGTTTCAGTTCAGTGATGTGCTTTAGTTGTGGTTATGAGCGTCCTGTGGGATGAACATTGGGATTTCTGGCTGATGAGGATTTCTTGTAGAACCCAAATGGAGTCAGAGCTTCATCTCCTTGGAGCAGACAAGAAACACATCTAAGAATATAACTGGCAGACAGAAGGAACATACGTGGTTTTGTCCACTGCTCAGAGCACAGAGAGCTAAGGTTGGGGAGGAATCATGAAATATAACCCAGAAATAGTGCAATACCAGAGAAATATAAATACAAAGTTTCCCAAAACAAATATTTATATCCATACAAACCTAAGCCCTAGGATACCTTATTTTTTTAAAGTATGTTTATTGACTTTTTTCCGTTTACAACAATACAACAAAAAAAACAACAGCTTCCACTCCTCCCAAATAATCCACACCCCTCCGCCAGGGGAGCTGAACATAACAAAGGACCTCTTGTGATCCAGATCTGGGAGTAAATACATTGTACAAAGAACGTTTACAATATATCCAGACTTTTTAGATGTTGCAGACAAAGCAGATAGCAAATACCATTGCGTAATAATAAATAATAATAATAATAATAATAATTTGGCATTTATATAGCGCTACGAACCCTCAGGTATCTGAGCGCTGCTTATTATTACCCACGGTGTGTGGTGCTCATTTATCGACCTCGGAAGGATGAAAGGCTGAGTTTGGCCCTGCCGGGATTCGAACTGTTGGGGGTCCTGACCCACGTTTAAGCTATCCTGCTACAACATTTGGTGCTGTGGGCTTAGGAAATTCAAGATGGCGGAAAACCCACATGTGCGCCGAAATCCAGGAAAGCTGCGCAGTTTGCGCGCACATTAAAATGATTGCCTCACTTGCCACCCACCAGTGCGAGAATGAAAGGCCGGGTTGCCATGAGGGAAATGGGTTGCCAAAGGAAAAACAGTAGCGCCGGTTAGCTTCAAAGCGCTTTAAAACCACCATTGGACTACCCGCACAGTAGTCTGAAACCATTGGGAATGGCAATGCTGATTGCCAAATGCAACCTAGAAGTGTGGGGAATTCATTTCTTAAATCCCAAAAATGGGTGCAGTACCAGTACTCACCACTATCCAAAAGCCGGCGTTTTAAAACCACTCTGTGTGTTTCTGAAGGCAAGCCAAAATGCCTATTTGAAACCTTGCAACATGTGCAAAATATTTACTGAACACCAGCAGACATTGGCAGAATGGAGTTTTGTGTGCCTACAGAATCTGGGAAATGAAGATCATAAGACAAGGTTTATAACAAGACTGGCTGAGCTGTGGATTGCAGCAGTTTAAGTTGCACTGGATTAAAAACCACCAAAATCGAAAATGTTAAATTAAATGAGTGACCTATGTTTGGTGTCACATGCCTTTGTAACTGTTGAAATGTCATAGTTTTGCACTTAGAATCAGCATTCTAGCTGCATGTGTAAAATTACAAGTTATTTTAAAAGCAACAAAAAGTTAGCTGAAGGTCTGGCTTAAGGAACTTGATTTTGCCTAGCAACGGATCCCATCAGAAGGGAAACTTGAGTCACAGCTGTGTTCCCAGGCCATCTGCCCTTTTGCTGCTCACACAAAGGATATGCCATCTATCTGATAATTGAATTATCTGTGCTCTGCAAGAGAGTGAACAAAGCCCTCTTCACTCAGGCAAAGGTTTTTATTACCGCAGTCGTAAATTGTAGCTTCCTCTTGGCAGGAGCTGGGAGGAGCACTGCCTGTGAGAAGCAAGCTGGCTTGGCAGAAACTGGAAAGACTGGTTTCTGTACCATGTGACCTGAAAAGACACACCCCTGCAGCAAGGATATGGTTTTATAAAAAGGGGGATAATTCATAGTGCGGACATGTGAAAATTTTATAAATGATACCATAATTCTTGTGATTTTTCTGCCCACAGTTTAAGACGTGGTAGGAACCGGTGGTATGTTCAGGGGGGTTTTAGCGGAAAAGTGGATATTACTCTAAATGTGTGCATGTTAAAAATCTGAAACTTCATCAGTTAATGTCCCTACCCCCTGCACACATGTATGTAAAGTTGGGTCCATGTCGGAAATTGAAAAAGCAGTTAAAAAGTCAATTATGTACACTCTTTGAATGCAAGCTCCGAGAATGAGCAGATTTGGACATAGACATGGCTAAATTCAGCCACACCATGTATATGTAATTTCAAACAACTGTGTAACTCTGAAGTATGGATTTTGATCATATATATATTTGGGTGCACAGATGGTAAGGGAGGTTGTTTCAAGAGATCATAAAATGACATCAATCTGACTCACAGTTCAGTTTGCCAATCAAGCGGAGGAATGGAAGCCTGACCAATGACGAATGAGAGGGGCAAGTCTAGTGATGCAACACACACACCCATTCTCAAGAAACAGATAAAAGCAGAGAGTCAGGACACATAGAGACATTCAATTTCATCTGCCGCTGGAAGCCCTGCCGGAAAAATCCATACTTACCTCCATCAAACTCCAGAAAGCCAAACTAGAGACTTCAATCTATCCAGAGCAGAGACCAGACCAGAGAGAAAGCAGTGCTGTGCCTAGCAGAGACCAGACCAGAGAGAAAGCAGTGCTGTGCCTAGCAGAGACCAGACCAGAGAGAAAGCAGTGCTGTGCCTAGCCGAGACCAGACCAGGCGCTGTGAGCAGAATCCGGAAAGACCTGACCAGACTGAAGATCGTGACCAAGTCGCTTTCCTGTTCAAAATCTCTTGTGAGTACTTAGCAAAACTCAGAACACATCTCTTAGTTTAAATTCGTCTAATTCAATCTATTTAACCTAAGTAGAACTGCCTCCTATCTGTCACCTGTCATTTCTAGTAAAATTTGTCATTTTGAAAAAGTGTGCGTTTAAAATTTACAAAACCAAAAACGACCTTTACTAAATTACTCATATCTCCGCAACCGTTTGGGCTAGAGACTTGCAATAACTTTCATTTTGAAGCTGCGATCCCAGGCTTTCCTAGGACCCCAAAACGGTAGAGATAGTCCTTGCGGTTCCTTTGTAATAGCGCTCGGCGCATCCGCGAATTTTGCCGCGATTTGCAATTTCTTCACATGTAAAAAAACTGCTGCTGCCTGATTTCATTTGCCAGAAATTCGTTTAACCTGCTAACTATCCCGGCATCATTGCTAGTGTGAGCCTGGACTAATATTAACTAGATACCACTCATCCTGAACCTCTAAAAGGGAATTAAGAGCGTTTCCAGCATATTTCTCATTCATTGCTAGCACCTATCAAAGCATTTGCCTGTGTTTTCAAACTTCTGTTTAAGCTTGCTGGGGTGAACTGAATCACATTTGATTGCATTTCTGAGAACTGTGTGCTTCCTTCCATTTCCTTGCCTTGCATCAAGGGGGGGAGGGAATTGCCAGAGAAAAGTGATTACATTGTTTTGTTGAAATCATATTGAGTATTTCTATACTGCATTTCATTCATTCAACCTTGCATCCATTGAACTCTATAAAGCATTTTGTACCACTTTCTTCTTTTGTTCCTATTTACCACTGTGCTACCTTATCCATTTCATCTCAACTCCTTAGTAATTATAAAGAAGTGTGCTAGTGCCAGATTCTCCGTTGTTAATATTTACCATATCAGATTAAGTGTGATATTCAATTATTACTTTATTAAAAAGTGTGATATATATTTTAATTTATCAAATAAACCTTTTAAACTTGCAAAACAGAATTACTTCTTGGCTCAGTGGGGTCAGGGGGATTCCAAGAGAGGGGTGTTATACAAGGGTAGTCATCCAGAACGCATGAACTGGACCTAAAGATATATCAATAAGGGTTTTCATTCAGTATTCTAGACTAGGCGTTAACTTGGCTGTAGTGCTGAATTGAATCCTCTTACAGAACCTGCGTTAGCAGGCTCTGCACGGGTGTCAAAGCGAGCGCTCTACTCGCGTAGGAAAGGCATAACCATGTCCCAATTCTGTCTGAACCTCATGTACTCCCCCTGGATGTTTTAAGTTAGCCATGCCATCGCTAATACGTTCCAGATCTTAGTTAGCCGTTCATGTTCCCCAGGAGCATTCCTGTTCTCCCAATTCCTGGCCACTACAAGGACCGCTGCCAGCACTAAGATCATGCCTGATTTAAATTGTGAGGTGCTTTGTGGCACTGTTTCCCTGTCCCTGAGACCCAGAAGGCAAGTCTCAATCCCCAAGGCCAAGTTTGTTTGTAACATTTAATTGATTGAAAACATCACCTGCTCCCTGAAGGGTCGAACGATCAATCATGTCCACCAAATGTGAGCCCAGTCTCCCTTGCCTTTAAAAGCCCTCCAACACTCATCCAACACACCTGGGAACATCTTCTGTAACCTCACTGGGGTATAGTGCCATTGAAGCATGATGTTGTACCAAAGTCCCCATATTTGGATAGATCTGGTCAATTTGGGCATGTCAGCCCAGAGAAATTCCCAGTCCCCTTGCCAAAGCTGGGGCCCAACGTCCCATCCCACTTTCCGATATAGGGCCATGTAACGATCCCAGGGTTTCCATAAATGATTTTATATCATGCTGACACCAAATGTTTATCCCCCGAAATATTTGTAATGTATTTTTCAAACAAAGTCAACTGTCTAGTCACAGCCGATTTATTGTGTGGATGTGATACCCAATGACACAGCTGGAAGTAGCTAAGTCTATCTCCTTCCCTCAGGTAAAAATGTTGTTTGCACTGTTCAAGCAACATTAATTCTTGTTTGTGCATCATGTCTCACAGCCACAAGCATCCTAATTTGTGCAGCTTGAAAATAGTGATAGAACTCGGGGACTGCTAAAACCCTTTGGATTTCGGAGGCATTTATAGTTGCAGAGCCACCCTCAGCTTTTTATTATTCCTGATAAATGCTAATTGAAGGTTATTTAGTTGTCTAAGAAAGGTCTTAGGAAGAGGAACTGGTAGGGTTTGAAAAAAATAAAGAAACCTCGTAAGAGTCACAATTTTAATTAAGGCCATCCTGCCCATCCACGATATATGGAGGGGGCTCCATCTTACTAGATCTGTTTTGTGTTAGATATCAGGTGTGTAAAGTTTGCTAGATTTATCGTATATAACGACTTTGTGATGGTAACACCCAAATACCTAATCCTATCTGCAGTCCACTGAAACAAAGAACATTCCCTCGCCTCCTCTAATACGTCCCCTATCACAGACAAATTCCTTACAATTGCCTCCACCTCTGCCACTATTTCCGGGATCAGAGAGGGCCAGTAGCATATTGTCCGCAAAGGCCATCACCTTGTGTTTGTCCCACCCAAATATGATACCCTTCACTTTAGCAGCTTATATAGAGGCGTAGTCAAAATTGTCTAACAAGTGAGGCCTGAAGCTAAGATAGTTGTGCCCACCACAGGGACATAAACATCTGTAAATGCCCACACAGAAGTGCTGAGTAGACATTTACAGATTTCTGGTGGGCCTTGCCCGCTCAGGCCCTAACCTGTCTCTGCCTCTGGTGGCTTCCCTTAACTGCTGCAGAAGCAGTTCCTGGTATACAGCATAAAATAATTGTGAAAAGGGACAGCACTGTTGGGACCCTCTTTTTAAACAAATCTGTTGTGAAAGTTGACCATTAACCACCAATCTAATACTGGGAGAGTGATGATTGGCCCAAACCATCTGCAGAAACTGGCTCCCGAATCCCATAAGGCCCATGGTACTTAAAAGGAATGACCACTCAACCCTATCAAATGCCTTTTCGGCATCTAAAGAAATTAATAGGGTGGGAGTCTAACGCTTCAAGATCTTTTCAACCAGGTGACACATCCTCCAGATGTTATTGAAGGTTTGACAATATTTAATGAATGTGGATTGATTGTGATGTATGATATCTGGGAGTAGGGCCTCCAACTTAGTCGCCAATATCTTCGTATAGATATTAGATTCGATGTTAAGGGGGGCAATAGGGTGATAAGAACTACTTAGCGTGGCATCTTTATCAGTCTACACGAACAAGACAACTTTTGCTTGGTCCATTGACACTGAAATACCTCCAACGTCCCAAAAAATGAAACAGCAATTTTAATTTTGTGTCCAGTATCGACTCATATTTCTTATAAAACACGGCCAGAAGACCATCTCGTCCCGATACTTTATGGAGGGGGAGACTCATAATAGCCGTATTGACTTCTTATTTGAGAATATCCCTTTGTAAGGATACTCTCTCTTCATCTGACATGGTCTTCAATGCAACAGTCACCAAATATTCCCCTTGGGGTCCTTCCCAAGAATGATCGGATGAATAAACTGACCCATAAAAACTTTTGACAAGATCTATAATTTCCCCATTCTCTGTTACTGCGTACCCTGTGTCATTGTGTAATTTACAAAATGTTATATGCCAATACTTTTTCCTAACTTGCCTGGCTAACAACCTGTCTGCTTTACCACTCTTCATATAGAAAAAGTGCTTCATATTAAGCAGACTCTTCTCTATCCGTTTAGCCCTCAACAAATCCAATTGACCCTGGATGTCCCTGTGTTGTTTTAACGTAGCCCTATTTGGTTGGCACACTATTTTCAGCATAATCTCTATCAATTGCACCTCCAACTCTTGTTCTAGCACACTTCTCTGTTTGCCCCGAGAGGCTTTTAAAGCAATCAACTCCCCCCATACCACTGCCTTAAACTCATCCCACCAATTCCCTGGGGATGTATCCGATTCACTATTATCTCGAAAATAGCCCTTAATCATATCCCCCACCAACTGCTACAGCACCCTATCCTCGATAAAATCATCCATGAAAGATCAGCTCTATAGCCGTGATTGGGTCAAGGATGATATCTAGTGAGACAACTAATGGGGCATGACCAGAAAGGGCAATGGAACCCAATGTGACCTCCTTTACCTTGCCCACCAGTTGCGCTGAGACCCAAATATAATCGATCCACAAGAGTGACCTGTGCACGTGAGAATAAAATGCATAAAACCGCCTGCGCGTCCCTACATGCACACCATGTGTCCATTAAACCCATATGGGAAAATCAGGGCTTAAGCCACTGGGATGAGGCCCATTGTCCCCGTAGACCAGTCCAGCTATGGTCTATTTCCGGAACTCATGCCATATTAGTTCCCAGTCAAGATGATGCTTCCCTCTGCCACATCTTCCATGTCTGCTAAAACCGACTGTAAGGAGCCATCTTGTCCCGAATTTGGTGCATAGACCGTAGCTATCGTACAAATGTGGCTTCCAATTCGAAATTTAATAATGAAATACTGGCCATGCTTGTCTTCCCACATACCCAATATTGTAAGGTTGGGGACATTTTTAAAAGCAAACATAACCCCCATTGTTTTCTCTCTCGCACTGGCTTGAAAGATGTGTTGATATGTACAAAGGTGGTATCTATGTTTGTCACATTTCCATAAATCATTTTTGCTGTAATCTCCCCTGTATCCATCTTGCAGGCTCCTTCAACAATTCCTCCCATTGACCTCCTATCTCCCCTTTGTACATCTGCAGTGTAGATCCCAGCCACCACGCCCAACCCCCGATCCTTACATAGAGTTATCAGCCCAGTTCCCCATCCCTACCATCCTCCTTCACAAATCCCATCCAGCCCAACTTCCCCCAACAACAACATCCCAGGTCAGGCCATAGATCCTATGGATACCCGAGGGTGAACACCCCTGGCCATGATCCGAAAACTTAACCTGAGCCCCAAACTGGTAGGAGTTATCACTACCAATCCCATTCAGATCCCAAACGGCTATGGTGCAAATCCAGGCCCTGACCCTCTTTTATCCTCCCCCTGTCCATGTCCACTCCATTCGCCACAAACAGTCTTGCTGAAGTTTCAGCACTCTTAAATAGCAAAGAACATCTTGAATGCACCCCTTCAACACAGCGCCCATCGAACCACCCGGCTGCCAACAACATTGTCAGTGTCCGTTGCCTTTTTCAACTGACTTTGTTCTTATCCATGTCCTTAACAACTCCTTTCAGTGCATGGATTCCTCTTCCTTCCCTCTTTACTGACCAACGTACAGTCTATTGTCCTGTGAGGCCTGCAGGCCTGGGTCATCATAAAGTGACAAAATGTCCAGTCCTTTGTCGCATGATGTAATCCTGCAATGTCTCCCCTTCTTTGTGATTAAAAGGCAAAATGGAAATGTTCACTTGTTCCCAACTATTTTCTGGATCAAGATCTTCTCGAGTGGGCCCATCACTCTCCTTTTTTGTAAGGTGGATTGTACCAAATTCTGAAACAACTGGACCTGGATGCCATTTATCCTCAGGGAACCTGCTGACCGTGCCACCTTCAGAATCTCCTCTTTCTGCCTATATGATATTAGGGTCGCCAGCATGTCCCTTGGCCAAGCTCTGGGTTTCTTCCTTTGCAGGTCAACACTATGGATTTTGTTCAAGCGCACCCCTTCTCGGGGCAACCTCCAAGAATATATCTGCGAAGAAGCATCACTTTACGATCTTTATCTAAGACCTCTTTTGGAACATTCAAACTCTGCAATCTGTTTTCAAGATCTTCACATTGCAGAGCCAGGTTGTGTGACCGCTGTGACAGGTGTTTTAGTACCTCATCCATCTTCCTAGAATTCTATGTGAAATCCTGCAGTGGACTCTCAATAGCATACACCCTTTTCCCTAGTTTTGTAATTTCACCTTTGAATTCCTGCACAGAGTTTTACAGTTTTGATCTTAGTGTTGAGAACTGCTCCTGGAATAAGCCCGTAATTTTAGTTTGGAAGGCCAACAGACATTGCACAAGATCCTTTTTGTTTACTGCCATGGGGACCAGTGATGAGTGTCATAATCCTGCTTCCGCACCGGTTGACGAGGTGTGTTCCTGTAGTTAGCTATTATCCTATTGCCAACACCTGTTTAGTGGCCCATCGTCCCCCTGCCGCTGTTGTTTTGAGCGTGCCGGGGTCTCCTTCCCCCTTCCCTTAGATATGAAGGACGCCCTTATATAATTCCCCCCTTTCTCATCTACTTGCAGCCTCCTCTCTGCCCATTCCACGGATCAGCCCAGCTCCAGTACCTCAGGCTTAGCCTGGACTGTGAATCCCCCGTTGTGGTAGATTCCTCCTCACTGATGGGGCAAAACTGTCCACAAAACAGACATCCAGAGGACCTCTTTGCTCCACAATGCAGCTAGACAACACATCTAGTAAGGACCCACAAACCACAATACTGGTTCCACTCTCCACTCTTGCTGGATATACCCACTCACCTCCCACCACTGTAGTGCAGACTGCAGAAATGCGGTGCATGCAGGAGTCTTGAAAGCTGGCGCCCCTGGAGAGATCCCAATCAAAATGTAATAACTGTGAAATATTAAATGAAGGCCTGTGGAACCAGATGAGGCTTCTCTAGATATAGTACCATGGATCTGTCATTCTGCAAGACTGTACATGGTGTGGTTGCTCTGATGCTGCCTGATGCCAAAAACTGGCAGGTATGGGTCCAAATACTCCTCTGATGCTGGGACCACCTCAGCAGGCGAGGGATCTACACAGAATGCCAAGGAACCTCCTCACCATGTTGGTACAGGGCCCCAGCCCCCCCACCTGCTTCATGCCCTGCTCACACTGCCTTATCCACCTGTGACAGTAGTGTTGGGCATGGGAAGCACCGTCCGCCCAGCGAAATGCGGCGTCCTTCCCTCGGCGAAGGGCATCCTATGTAGCCTTTGCCTCTGGGCAGCACCAACACCCTATGCTCGTCTCAGGAGCCTGACAATGTGCCTGGCTGTTCCATTCATTTTGCTTTGTGGGCCGCTGGCCTTGTCCCCAATCAGTGCTGGTCTGCTCTGTCCGTTTTGCTGCTACACCTTCTGTGTCCAGTGGTTATGCCCGGGAAAGATGTAACTGTGGACCACTGCTTCGCACCGCCACCAACCTCTCTGGTGGTTGTAGGTGATGGAGCAGGACTTTCTAGAAACCAGGGGACTGATAACATGGAGGGGTAAGCAACACCTCCTAGATGGCTAGCTGTATAGAGGGGTGGGCTGTGCTGTAGCTAGCACATTTTCCCCCAACCCGCCACCATCTCGGAATATCGTTAAAGTACTTCTATAAGAATCATTCATTCATTATGTTCTGTGCACACAGAGAACAGGAAATATCCATTTCAACAACATTGCAATCAAAATGAAGGAGGGACAATCAAGTCCCAGAATTTCGGTAAGCCCATGAGTGCTTAGATTTTAATTGACTGTTAGCAGGTCAGCGACCTACTCCAAAAACAATGTATATATGAATAACTAATTTTGCAAAAATTGATGACTAACATTTCTTTGTAGAAATTATTGGAGTGAGACCAACAATATTGAAAAAGAAGATTAAAATCATACACAATTAGCCTGAATGTTTGTGTAATGTGTATATTTATTTGTATTTCTGTGCTCTCATTTTAGAACCCTTACTGAAATATGATCCTAATGGCCTTGATAAAGCTTGAGTAATGAGTGAAACACGTCATGTGTATGCTGATTTCATCAACAAGAAATTAATTCATAAGTCCTCTTGCATCTGCTAGTCATTAATAGTTATCAAGGCAATCTAACTGAATATAGCATTGAGTATTTGGAGGGAATCAAATAATCACAAATAAATGAAATCAAGTCAGTGGTCCTTGTTGAGGTGGCTTATTGACACAACTCCATGCACTATCATGTGTTGTGTGGCAAGTACAAGATCTAAAGGACTTGTGGTTTAAATCAGCTATAACCGAATGCCCAAAGCTACAGCATGTCAACTGAACTCACCATTTCCAACACTGTGTTGAATAGTGAATGTTATAGGACCCTGCCTGATTTTGGGGTTCAAACCCTGTCCATCCATCAACTAATAAGCTCACAAAAATCCCACTAAGTATTAAGGCTGTAGTAGTCACCACCAGGCACCTCTGAGCCTCACAAAGACTCTTTCACTTTATAAGGGTATTCAATGTACTAGGCCAGACTGTGATTTTAATACAGAGGTTGTGGCTGTAACCCACAATAAGCCTGCCCTGAATTATACATTTGAATCCTAAATGACCTGAATGGTCACCCTATTTGAGAGCTCGAGCATTTTACTTTCATTGCTAGGTAGGGCTTTTGGGCTTGTAACCAAAACATCATTGCATGTTGTGCATTTAATATATTTCCTAGGAGAGACGGAAAGAAGGAACATTTAGGAGTAAAGACATATTTAAGTGTCTGTTGTAGTTTGAGAGATGGAGCATTTTACTTTCACTTTTGGTAGAAACATCATTGCCTGTTCTGGATTTAATATTATAGGAATGAAATTGGACTGGGTAATTTTAGGCTGTGCTCAAACAAATAATATATATTTCCATTTTTGCAAAAACCATTTTACAAACAGTTTGCATTTTACAGAATGGCAGGTTAGCCTTTGAAATGTTCTCTTTCTCTGCCAAGCACTTCCGCAACTTACTTTCCATATATGCACTGTAGATGCTTGTTTGAACCCCCACTCACACACAAGCCGGTGGTAATCCTTGTTGGTGCAGCGATACACTCTCTCAGCTGGTTCCTTGAACAAACATGGCAACAAACATTCTAAACACAATGTGGGACCAACGCATAGGGCTACTTGCTCTGACAATGCTCCTGTGTACTATCGAAACGGTTGTGTGACCTTCTTCAGATGTTCTGAATCGCAGCATTGCTTGGGCTACCAGACGGCTGCCAACAACACCTCGGATTGCATTGCTTTCTCAACATATTCCTCGATAACTGGGTTCTACCCCTTGTTACAAGATTGAAACCATTACAACTTATTTCACATAAATGGTATTTTCCCTGAAGAAGGTAGAGTCCTTACATTATTTGACTTGTAAAGCCAAAACTCAAGTTGGCATCTGGAACTAACAACAGGTGCCCTCAGACGCACATCAAGAAGTTGAATTGGTTTGGGGTAACAGAATGAAATGGGGCGGTTGCTGGAAAAATGGTTGGTGGTGATAGCGATCATAGGCAGAGGGGATTTTTGGCAGTTTGATTGCCTGTTTAACACAACACACCACCAGCTTAAGCATATTGAGATATATGCTAGCAAATGGATTTGCACTGGGCCAGGTTGTCCGACCCAGCACAATTTACACAAAAGTTGTATAAATATAAAGTATTTTCATACACAACACTGATTGACAATTCTTGCCATTCTTACAAGGAAGAGTGCTCAAACCAGTTCAAGCTGAACTTGAATCCCCCAATTTCAGGTAGTTCAACAAAGCAGATCTACTCAAATTTGTTATGAGGTTTCAGGTAAACCAGCATCAATGAAGTTCAATCTCACTTTGAGATTTGGCATCATTTGTAGAAGGCTTTAGTAGAGACAGGAGGTCGAGGTCAGTGATCAGATAAAGTAGAACAATGGGAAATATTTTTGAATATTTTAGAATAGGAATAGATTGTTAGTCTTAGACTTAGAGCAGGTTAGATTGGAATACATCTAAAATAGTGCTCAAGAAAAGACTTGGTAGTCATTAGGGTAAACATATGTCTTGAAGATTGAGGCAGAATTATACAATTGCAGGGTTGTAAGTGACTTTTTAAGAGAGATTTTCATGGGAGAAAACACAAGATCAGAGATTGACATGTGAGGCTTCGGGAAAAAAGCACACAATCAGGGACATCCATATGGTTTTTGTGGGAGAGAAGAGGCACTCACATAGTGCCATGAGAATTTTGATGGGTGTAAAAGAGAAATGTAAAGAGTGATGAGAATTGTTTTGCAAGTCTGGGTGCAGAATCACAGATGTGTAACAGCATTTTTGGGAGTGCCAAGTCAAAATCAGAGGCAATGACACCTGAATTTTTGCAGGTGGCAAGACAAAATTGCAGAAAGTGACTAGTGATTTATGTGAGCGAGAACACATAATACCAGAGTTTAATGTGATTTGTGCAAGTCCATAGAGAGACACATTTTTGTGTGTGTGATGCAGTTCAAAATCATAGAGGGTGAACAATAATTTGTTTGTGCTTGACAGACAAAATCCCAAAAGGGTGATATTTGTATCAAATGGAATGAGAGGTGTGCCCGGTATAAGAACAGTATGCAATTTTAATCCATCGATTACACATATCTCTATAATGTGTCTTTGTAGACGTGCAATTGCTAACCTTGTTCCATCACAGAGTCCTGCAATGACATAAGATTGTGTAGTAGCATAATTACAGCACCTACTTTCAGTTTTAGCTCATGTGAAGGCATTTGTCCTATAGCATTTCGCTCTTTAGAGACTGAAACTTTGGGCCAGTAATTAACTGTTAATTGAAACTGGAACTGCTGTGCCCTGTGTGAAGAAAAGTGGGAGTGGAAAGAACTAACTTGCAATTATTCCACATTTTTGTGATAGAGGAAGGTAAAGGTGACCACGTAGAACCGTGCTCATTCTGTTTGTTAAAATGAAAGGATAGCTGTTGTTGAAGTAGAAGGGCATACAGAGGTGCACTTTGCCATTTGGACAGCATAGGGTAAGCTAACACTGATAAATTGCATCAGCTGAGCACAGAAACATACCATAGCATTTTATAGAGAGAGATTATTATCACCCAGGCAAGAAAACAAAACCACAGAGTGAAACAAGTAGTTGCTTTGTGGTAGACAACACAAAATCATAGATCATGACACATGTACAAAACACAAAAACAAAATCTAAGAATTAAATGCAAATTGTTGTGGCAACAAAGATCACAATCTGTGATCTTATCACCCAGGCAAGAAAACAAAATCACAGAGTGTGAGACGTGTTTGCTTTATGGGAGAGAACACAAAATCATAGAGCATGACAAATTATTTTTTGAGGTACAGAATACAAACACAACATCTGAGAATGAGACACAATTTTTGTGGCAACAAAGATCACAGATTTTGACAATCATTTTTATGGGAAAGAACACCAAATCAGAGCAACGTATAGCCAATTTTCTGAAAAAATCACAGTCAAGCAATGACAAGTGATTAATGTGCAAGAGAAAACAAAATCAGAGAATGTGACATTATTTCTGCAGGAAGCCAAACAAAATCACAATGGGTGATATATTTTTTCTAAGAAAGATCAGAACATCATATCAATTAATCCTAAAGTGGCTGTGAGGCAGCAGAAAAAGACATTATTTTTGGAAGAGATTAATGTGTTCTGTAGGAGGGAAAACAAAATCATAATAGTGACATATAGTTTTAAGCTCAAAAACACAAAAATACAGAGAGGGAAATGTATTGTTATGCATGACAAGGCAATATCACAGAGAATGACAAGGGATTTTTGTAGGAGAGAAAACAAAATCAAGTGAAATTATTTTTGTGGATTGAGAAAATCACACCGTGACAATGATATGTTTTCATTTGAGAATACACATCACAGAGAATGATTTGAGATTTAGTGCAGGTAGTCAGACAAAATCACATTTTTTTTTTTTTGGCAGCAAAACTAAAGAACAGATAGAGACAAGTATTTCCTTTATTGGAAATCACACACACACACAATATCACAGAGTGGAATGTTATTTTAACAGGAACCAAGAAAAAACGACAGACCACGCAAGTGATTTTATAAGGGAGATAATACAAAATCAGAAAACGAGGCATGATTTTGGGGGCAGGCAATGAAACATCATAGTAAACGACATATCAATCTTGTAAGAACTAAAAAATATATACCATTTAGACCCCAGGAAATCACAGACATTAACACATGATTTTTGTTGAAAGCCATGACAATATCACAGAGATGGACATGTCATTGGTGAATGAGAATGCTTGTTTTTTTTGTGGATCAGAGAGCAGGAAGTAAAAGTATACAAAATCATCAATAGTAAAACAAGATTTCTGCAGGAGAGACCACAAAATCAAAGAAAGTGACAGGTGTTTTTCCAGGTGACAAGTTCAACTCATAGAGTGACAATTATTTTTTTGTAGGAAAGAACCCAAATCACAGAGAGTGATATGTGGTTTTTCAGAGATAGTAAGAAAAATCAAAGAATGTCATATGTAAGTTTTGTTTTGGTTGGCAAAAAATTATCACAGACAGTGATAAGTGCTTTTTTGTATTGATGAGAACACAACATCGCAAAGTGAGGTGTTATCTTAACAGGAAGCACAACAGCACAACAAAAATAACAGACAGTGGCAAGTGATTGTATGCGGCAGAGAATATCAGAAAGTGAGATGTGAATTGTATGGGATGGAATACTAAATCACAGTGAGAGACATGTAATTTTTGTGAGTCAACAGAAATTCAAAGAGAACATCAAAGAAATTGAAACATGATTTGTATGAGATCCATAAAAAAAAATACAGAGACTAACAGAGAGAACGTAGAATCACAAAGAGTGAACATTATATTTGAGGATTCTAACTAAAAATCACAGAGAGGGAAGTGTATAGCTTTGTGGGTGGCACGACAAAATAACAGATAGTAGTGCATGATTTGTAGCAGAGAGAGCACACAATTACAACAATTAACACATGATTTTAATATAGAGGCCACATAATCACAAAGATGGGCACACATTTGTGTGGGATGTAACACAAATCACAGAGAGTGATGAGCATACTTTTTGCATGAGAAAACACAACATCACAGAGAGGGACACTTCTTTTAGAGTGAACATCAAAGACACTTATGTAATTGTTTGCATGTAGCAAGTGACAAGAATGTTTGTTGTGGGCGACAAGAGAAAATCATAGAGAGTACAAGTGATAAGTATGAAATCACTGAAAGTGGCAAATATTGTTTTAGGAGAGTACACAAACTCAGTGTGAAAAGTATTAGTTTAATGGGCCCCAAGAAAAAACGCATAGGGTTGTGTGGGCTAAACAAAAATCACAGTGTGACAATTGTCTTTGTGAGAGAGCACACAGATGCACACAAAAAGACATGGCATTATTTTGCAGGTAGTAAGAGAACATTAGAGAATGTTTCAAGAGAAGAAACGAGGTAGAGGATATTGTCAAGGGAGATGCGCACAAGCTCACACACAGGGTAAATATTCATCAAGCAATATACACTCCGGTCCCAAGGTATATGCACACAAACATCCAGGTTGTTAAACTGATGGCGATGCAAATATGTGACACGGGATGTGGTCTAAGTAGCTCTTTATAATAACATGGAAAGTCAGCAAGTTCCTTCACTACAATAAAGCTCTAAGTCTACATATCGGACAAGCAAAGACAGGTTCTGTGAGCTAACAACTTTGATGATATTATATAAGGCACATTACTCATAAGCACAACAAATACAACATGTGGTGACAGACCTACCTACAAACAGTGCTAATCAAACATGCTCACCAAAAGGTTACAACATAAAAGGAAGTATAACTTCACATATACATCTCTTGACAAGAGACATGTAGAAATAGTGCTTACAGGATAGTGAGGAAAGCATGGGTGTTCACAATGATGCAGGAAAAACAGCACACCAAACAGGATCATTGAATAGGGAGCCAAGGGAGAAAATCAGGGGGAAAACAACGGCAAGGACTTCAAGGGCATGTCAAAGAACAGGAGTAGGGAAAACACAAGGACCCACCCAAACCTCTCTTCGCCTAACAAGGGAAGGAAAAGCGAACAATAATAGGAAATCATTCAAAAAGGAGTGTCTCTGTGATAAAGGTTAGAATGCAGAACACAGCAAGATCAAGGAGCTATCAAACAGAGACAAACTGTGCTGCTCAGCAACTGGAAGACACTGGAAAGTGCTGGCTCACAAACAGAGAAATGCAAGAAAAGGAATCTAGGAAGCAACGAATACTAATAAGCAAATCAATCAAAATCCAAGGTGTTGGTACTAGGAATAAGGAGCTAGTAACAAGGAACAAGCAGACTAGTTATTGCTGCAGGAACGCTGCAGCAATGGCTTGCACTGGACAGTACTTAAAGAAATAATTACCTGCCTCAGGTGTGATCACGGCTAGCACCTGCCCGCCACAGGAGTTTTCTTTCTTGCACATAACTTTGTTTTGCAAGGGTGGAGATGAGCAATAAGCAAGGCATTCTTGGAAGTGTATTTTTAGGGGGAAAGGCATACTGGCTGTCATCATCGTTTTGTGGTCGTAGAGCTCCCAGATCACCACAGTAATGTGCCATAGGGGTCAATGGAAATTCCAGTAGTGGACATGTGCAAAAGCATGCCCCTAATGGTGGGTAGGAACATGAAGAGTGAAAGCTGTCATACTACGTCTCTTCCCACTGGTGCCTTCTGTCACTCTCAAATCCAAGTCAGGCCACTTGCTTCTATGATCGAGGATTTCTTCACATGAGATGGCACTGTATGAAATCGAGGACAATGGGAAATTAACAGGGGAACTGGAGAGTGTTTAATCAAGCTTTGGAACAGGAGAATCAGAGGCAGGTCTCTAGTTAGGGAGATGTAGCCGAAGCTGAGATTGAACAGCAATAACTGGGAGATGGCATTTGTAAGTCCTAGAGGACAATGGCAGGCTGGTTTAAAATGGAACAGACAAAGACAGACTAGCTTTGAGCCTCAACAGCTGATACTGGATTCTCTGGGGGCAGGCAGGAGGTGCATATGGTGCACCTCCTCTGGAGCTGGAATTTGGGAGAACTCTGTGGAGCGGAAGACAGACAAGCAGCTGTATCTGACCCTGTAGGCAGGCATGCTAGAGTCTTTGGCACTAAAGACAGGTATGCCACATGTATCTCTTGAACAGAAGACAGTCATGCATCAGTCTCTGGGACTTAAACTTTTTAAGAAGGTCTACCAGAATCTTTGTGGGTACAAACGGATGTACTGAAGGTGTCTCTTTAGCAGAAGACTAGTATGCCAGAGCCATACATGCAAATCCATCTATCCAGCTGAATGGGCCTTATGCAAAGGGCTCTGAAGCCAGACACTTGCATGGTAAAGGTTCTTCCTGTTAAATCATTTTGATCAATAATTATGGATAATATAATCTGTCACAGATGAACACAGAATACAATGGTAACATAGCTATATTACATAGCCAGGTGGCTTGACAGATGGTAAAGGTTCTTGAGTTGATGACGGCACATTGGAAAATCTGTAATTGAAGAGAGCTGTGACAATTATATTTCTGGAGCTAGAGTCAGGGTTGCAGAAGCATCAAAGTCTGAACACAGACAGATGACTGAGATCCTTATCGGATGCTCCGGTACATAATGCGACTTAGGGTCAGTAGACATCTTGGCACCAGTACTTAATGAGTGAGCAGTACGTTTGCAGTCCTGTTCCATAGTGGATGGCACTGAGCCTCCTCCTTTCTGGTAATTACAATGAAATAGATGACTCACAATTGTAAAGTCTCTATTAATCAAGATGTCATTGTCACTTGGCCTCTCATATTGCTTTGCTCTTGAACTAGCACAGTAAAAAGTACAGGGATGACCATGATGGCTTCTGGTTTTTTATGAGAGCATGGTATCTGATCGTTGACTGAATGTTTGTTTTGAAGCACACTGCAATGAGGAAGAGTGCGCACCGAGTTACTATCGCATTCCACTTTAGCTAGAGCACTTACTTCCGTCCCTGCAGCTGGATCCAGAGAAGCGACTAACCTATTGTAATGCTCTAGTGCAAATATATTACTTTTATGGATTGGGTTTCAGAATCAAATGCTTGGGTATTTGCTAGTTCAGGGGATTGTGACTAGCTGCTGCATGGGAGATCTCAGGCAAAGGATTGCGAAGTGGCAGTTTTGCTAAATGAGATTTGTGAAAAAAAGGAATACAAATGTCTGAAAGAGTGCTCTAAAAGAATGGAACACAAGGACATACATTTTCAGTCAGAACTGACCTTACTTGCTGACAAGGATCATGCTCATTCAAAGGCTCTGCATGCACGTACTTGACAGCGTACACAAGGATTTCTAACTTGGGCTGCAGTCAGAGGTCTATGGTGGTATTCAGGTCTCAGGCGTAAGAAATATTCATAGGTGAGTTGCCAGGGGTCTCACTTAAACATGTGAGCACCCATGCATATTGGGTAAACGATTCCCTTCCATAATGTGGAACCATAACTTTATCGGAAAAGGAGTCAAGTTTAATGATCTTAAAGAATGGTCAGAAATAGGAGAACAAACAAAGGGGTTGATAACAGTTTCCTTCGAGCACATTATAGGATTACTTTTCAGCTTAGAAGCACCATCTCTGGGGGCAGACATTTCAGTAAGCATTTTGATACTTTAAACAAACCTTTCTAGCAAAATAATGAATGCAACATTCTTCTAGAGACCTTGGTCAGAGTACTGCAGTAGCGGTAACATAAACATGGTAAATATTCTTATGTGTAGTGTATGGGAGGAAAGGTCATTCAGGCCCCCTCCCCTCCATTCCCTCTCACGCACACACATTATGCTCGTCCCACGACTGCCCATGCACCTGTGAACAGAGGTGCTGGATGGCCTCGGGACGACACATACGGGTGCAACGCCCATAAGAGGGCTGATTACTGACTCCATTTTGTACTGAACCCCAACTCCATGTTGTATATGCCAAAGCAGGCCTCACAGCAAAGCCAGCCTGCAGGCCTGCAGCTCTCCCCTGGCGCCACACACAGTTAGCCCGCTACTCCCCTTATGTTCTCCCCCCTGGTGTCCCTGCAGCTGCCCTGTTCTCACGGAAGACTGGGCATGAACAGCTACAAGTTGAACACTATGAGGGTAATTCATAGAATTTCGCAGAAAAGTGTCGCAAGCGGCTGGCGCAGAGTGTCCGCGTGCGATTGACTGCGCCAGGCACGTGCGCTAAAACCGATTTCCGCGCACAGCGTATTCATGGATTTTAGGCTCCCAAACCAGCCGTGGCGCAGAGAATCGCAGCGACCCTGCAGCAGCGCCAGTTACGCCCCCAAGAACGCCCTCGCGCAAGGAAAAGCCATCAAAATCGCTAAATCATCGCAAAGGGCTGCGCTAACCCTGGACCAGTTCACCGGGCTGGCAAACAGCAAACGCCAAGCGGGGAACGTGTATTTCAGGGGTGCGCGGGAAGTTCCACACGCGATCGGGCCTGGGGGAGCGGGCTACGTGTATTTCAGGGGTTCGCGTGAACTTTCTCACGCGATCGGGCCTGGGGGAGCGGGCTACGTGTATTACAGGGGTTCGCGTGAACTTTCTCACGCGATCGGGCCGGTGGAGCAGGCTACGTGTATTTCAGGGGTTCGCGTGAAGTCTCTCACGTGATTGGCCCCGTACAAGCAGGGTACATGTATTCCAGGGGTGCGCGGGAAGTTCCACACGCGATTGGCCCAGTGCGAGCAAGGTATGTGTATTTCAGGGGTGCGCGGGAAGTTCCACACGCGATCGGGCCTGGGGGAGCGGGCTACGTGTATTACAGGGGTTCGCGTGAACTTTCTCACGCGATCGGGCCTGGGGGAGCGGGCTATGTGTATTTCAGGGGTTCGCGTGAAGTTTCTCACGCGATCGGGCCTGGGGGAGCGGGCTACGTGTATTTCAGGGGTTCGCGTGAAGTCTCTCACGCGATCGGGCCTGGGGGAGCGGGCTACGTGTATTACAGGGGTTCGCGTGAACTTTCTCACGCGATCGGGCCGGGGGAGCGGGCTACGTGTATTTCAGGGGTTTGCGTGAAGTCTCTCACGTGATTGGCCCCGTGCAAGCAGGGTACGTGTATTCCAGGGGTGCGCGGGAAGTTCCACACGCGATTGGCCCAGTGCGAGCAAGGTATGTGTATTTCAGGGGTGCGCGGGAAGTTCCACACGCGATCGGGCCTGGGGGAGCGGGCTACGTGTATTACAGGGGTTCGCGTGAACTTTCTCACGCGATCGGGCCTGGGGGAGCGGGCTACGTGTATTTCAGGGGTTCGCGTGAAGTTTCTCACGCGATCGGGCCTGGGGGAGCGGGCTACGTGTATTTCAGGGGTTCGCGTGAAGTCTCTCACGTGATCGGGCCTGGGGGAGCGGGCTACGTGTATTACAGGGGTTCGCGTGAACTTTCTCACGCGATCGGGCCGGGGGAGCGGGCTACGTGTATTTCAGGGGTTCGCGTGAAGTTTCTCACGTGATTGGCCCCGTGCAAGCAGGGTACGTGTATTCCAGGGGTGCGCGGGAAGTTCCACACGCGATTGGCCCAGTGCGAGCAAGGTATGTGTATTTCAGGGGTGCGCGGGAAGTTCCACACGCGATCGGGCCTGGGGGAGCGGGCTACGTGTATTACAGGGGTTTGCGTGAACTTTCTCACGCGATCGGGCCTGGGGGAGCGGGCTACGTGTATTACAGGGGTTCGCGTGAACTTTCTCACGCGATCGGGCCGGGGGAGCGGGCTACGTGTATTTCAGGGGTTCGCGTGAAGTCTCTCACGTGATTGGCCCCGTGCAAGCAGGGTACGTGTATTCCAGGGGTGCGCGGGAAGTTCCACACGCGATTGGCCCAGTGCGAGCAAGGTATGTGTATTTCAGGGGTGCGCGGGAAGTTCCACACGCGATTTCAGCAGGGTATGTGTATTCCAGGGGTGCGTGGGAAGTTCCACACGCGATTTCTGCAGGGTATGTGTATTTCAGGGGTTCTGGGGAGTACTACACGTGAATTGGCCGTGTGGGTCCTCCCAGGTGTATGCTCCACAACCTCCACGGCCCCTGCAGGCAGCCCACACCACGGGGGACTACCCTGCACCCCTGCTCATGTCCCGCAGGCAGCCCATCCACCATGGGCATGCCCCCCAGCCAACCCACATGTCACCTTGCACTACTGATCAACAATGCATGTCTCCCACCACCCCCACCCCCCAGCAGTGCAGGGGCAGCCTCCACCAGGCCCCCACTCATGTCTCCCACCACCCCCACCCCCCAGCCACCAGGGGCACCCTCCACCAGGCCCCCACTCATGTCTCCCACCACCCCCACCCCCCAGCAGTGCAGGGGCACCCTCCACCAGGCCCCCACTCATGTCTCCCACCACACCACCCCCAAGCAGTGCAGGGGCACCCTCCACCAGGCCCCCACACATGTCTCCCACCAACCCACCCCCAAGCAGTGCAGGGGCACCCTCCACCAGGCCCCCAATCATGTCTCCCACCACCCCCACCCCCCAGCATCCAGGGTCACCCTCCACCAGGCCCCCACTCATGTCCCCCTGCACCCCCACCCCCCAGCAGTGCAGGGGCACCCTCCACCAGGCCCCCACTCATGTCTCCCACCACCCCCACCCCCCAGCCACCAGGGGCACCCTCCACCAGGCCCCCACTCATGTCTCCCACCACCCCCACCCCCCAGCATCCAGGGTCACCCTCCACCAGGCCCCCACTCATGTCCCCCTGCACCCCCACCCCCCAGCAGTGCAGGGGCACCCTCCACCAGGCCCCCACTCATGTCTCCCACCACCCCCACCTCCCAGCCACCAGGGGCACCCTCCACCAGGCCCCCACTCATGTCCCCTGCACCCCCACCCCCCAGCAGTGCAGGGGCACCCTCCACCAGGCCCCCACTCATGTCTCCCACCACCCCCACCCCCCAGCCACCAGGGGCACCCTCCACCAGGCCCCCACTCATGTCTCCCACCACCCCCACCCCCCAGCCACCAGGGGCACCCTCCACCAGGCCCCCACCCATGTCCCCCTGCACCCCCACCCCCCAGCAGTGCATGGGCACCCTCCACCAGGCCCCCACTCATGTCTCCCACCACCCCCACCCCCCAGCCACCAGGGGCAGCCTCCACCAGGCCCCCACCCATGTCCCCCTGGACCCCCACCCCCCAGCAGTGCATGGGCACCCTCCACCAGGCCCCCACTCATGTCTCCCACCACCCCCACCCCCCAGCATCCAGGGTCACCCTCCACCAGGCCCCCACTCATGTCCCCCTGCACCCCCACCCCCCAGCAGTGCAGGGGCACCCTCCACCAGGCCCCCACTCATGTCTCCCACCACCCCCACCCCCCAGCCACCAGGGGCATCCTCCACCAGGCCCCCAATCATGTCTCCCACCACCCCCCACCGCCCTGCCACCATGGGCAGCCCCCACCAGGTCCTCACAATCCCCAATCATGTGCGTAATGGTCAGCCTCCACAGCCAAAAAGC